>NC_069390.1:63574429-63876512 GCF_027475565.1 Acinonyx jubatus | reverse complement strand
AAAGTGAGGGATGGAAAAAGATATTCCATGCAAATGGTAACCAAAAGAGAACAGGGGTGGCTATATTTATATAATAAAAAAATAGACTTTAAGTATAACAACTTTCCCATGGGTTAAGGTTATTATATAATCAAAGTGGGGTCATTTATCAAGAGTATGTAACAAGTGTAAATATATGTAACCAACATCATAGTACCTGAATATATAAAGCTCTTATTAATAGAACTGAAGGGGGAGATAGATAGCAGTACTTTAATAACCTGCTTTCCATAATGGATAGATCATCTGGACAGAAAATCCATAAGGAAACATTGGAGTTAGATAACAGTATAGATGAAATGGACATAGCAGATATACACAAAACATTCCATTTAGCAACAGCAGAGGACACATTCTTCTCAAGAACTCATGGAACATTCTTCAGGATAGATCATATATTTACCATAAAACAAGTCTTAACAAATTTAAGAAAAATGAAATCATACCCAGTGTCTTTTCTGACTACAAAGATGTGAAACTAGAAATCAATACCAGAAAGAAAATTGGAAAAATTGGAAAATTCACAAGTATGTGAAATTTGGGGGAGGGGGAAGGAAAGTAACTTTGTAAACTGGAAGAATTAAAGATTTCTTAAATTAGAAGGATTCCAAAAACCATAAAAGAAGGAATTTACGAAGTGGACTTCATTAATGTTAAATATTTCTGTTCATGAAATACACCATTAAAAATGAATAGGCAAGCTGCAAACTAGAACGTATTCATAAATAATATATATGGCAGAGGTCTTATGTCCAGAATATATAAGGAATTCCCATAACTCATTAATAACAAGTAGTCCAATTGAAACATGAGCATATAATTTGAATATTTGTATAAATTACAATAGGAGATGTATCAATTGCCAATAGTCCTCTAAAAATTCTGACCATTAGTCACTAGGGTAATGCAAATTAAAATCATAATACAATATTATTTCACCCACTTTAATGGTTAAAATTTTTAAAAAAAGAAAATAAAAAAGAATCCAAACCAAAACATAACACCTGTCAATGCTAAATGTAGTTGAGGCTGTGAAGCAATTGGAACTTTCAAACATTGCTCATGGGAGTGTAAAATGGTACAACCATTTTGGGAAAAGTTTGGCTTTTTGTTGTTGTTGTTGTTGTTTGTTTGTTTTTTATGAAGCAAACATACAGAATGCTCCCAAGATTCCCAGAGCCAGGTGAACATGTCCTATGAAATTCCCCCACTTGGTTAGGGTTTGTGAATATGATGGAAAGTTGCTCATTTGATTAGGTTATCTTATATATGACCTTGATTTAAGAGACTAGAGTGAGATTCATCTATTGGCTCTTATGATTTTAGCTACAGTGTTGTGAGTTGGTGACATGGCTAGGACCTGTGGGCATCACTTAGAAGTTAAGAGTAACCTTGGGTTGACAGCCAGCGAGAAAATGGGAACTTTAGTCTTAAAACTACAAGGCATTGAATTCTGCCAACAACTTGGATGAGCTTGAAAGGACACTCAGGCTTCATATGTGAATACAACCTCAGCTGACATCTTGATTTCAGTCTTGTTGGACCTAAGCAGAAAATTCAGTTGTGTTGTGTAGACTTCAGACTTACAGAAATAGTAAGATAATAACTGTGTATTTAAACTGCAGTTTTAAACCACAGTGTTTGTGAGAATTTGTTAACCAGCTATAGAAAACTAATGCATACTTGTTAATTATCATCTTTCTCTTTGACAATGTGATATTCAAAGTGTAAAACCTTGTTTAGTAAGTGTATCTGTAAAGAAGGAGTGAGTGAAGTGGCCCATCATGTTGTGATTAATCCCTATCTTCACAGAGTCAAAATACCAGATTTACAAATCATAGTGTCCTTGTTCCAAGGCACTGTATGTCTTATATACGTGTCTAGTTTGATTCACTTCCCAAGCAAGACTTTGTAATTATTTTTTCTGGGTTTTCACCTCACCAAATATATGCTGTTCTAAATTATGTTTTCCTCGCCCTATTAACTCATATTTTTCTCCAACATTGGTGCTCATTTACTTATTACTAGCCTGGAGATCTAATTCCTCAGGTCTTTGTCTTCTGTTTCTCTGTTCTTAATGGTGCATTGAAAAAAAAATGTAGGGCAGGGACACCTGGGTGGCTTAGTCAGTTTAGCATCCAACTCTTGATTTCAGCTTGGGTCATGATCTCATGATTTGTGAGTCTGATCCCTGGGTAGGGCTCTGAGCTGACACTGTGGAGCCTGCTTGGGATACTTTCTCTTCCCCTCTGTCTACCCCCTCCACTCATTCTCTCTCTCTCTCTCTCTCTCTGATTCTAAATAAATAAATAAATAAATAAATAAATAAATAAATAAAACTTTTAAAAAAGGTAGGGCAAATTCAGAAACATTTCAAAGACTAGATTCATTAAAATGGTCAAGAATTTTATTCAAGAAAACTGGAATAGGGGCAAATTGATTTTAGGTGAGGATCCCAAATATCTTACTCAAGTATATAGATTAAAGTAATATGCTTTTAAATTACTCCTCTGAGTTATTGAGCTTCCACTTCTCTATCCAGGGCTCAGTGGATAACTGAATACTAGTTTCCAATAGGACCAAAAGGTCTTCAATGAAAACCTTTTAGAAAAGTGCTATTGTCACTCCTTTCCCACTTTCAGTCAAGACTTTTGCTTAGGCTCATCATTAAACAATACTTCCTGTTAAGCTAGATTTCAGACAGATTAATGTAATTCTGTTCATATACCATCCAATTTGGAATAGAGTTTTGACTGGATTTTTGAAGTGTTGGATAATTCATTCAAAGTTTCATTTGGAAAGGGTGCTGGAATAAAAGCTAGGGATCTGGATTCTTGCTCTGACTCTCATTTTTCTACACATTTTTTTTTCTTTTGATAGGATTAATCATAATTGTAATTTATTACTTATGTTGATTTATTTAATATCTAACAAAACAAGAATTTCATGAGATCATGGATGTGACTGTCTTGCTCACTAGTGTGTTCCTAACAGTACATTGCTATTCATAAAATGGATGTTGTATGTTAAAATGAATTAAATAGCTCTTGACTTAAAGCATTTCAGGAACCAAGTTAGGTATTCTCTTATATCTAATTTATTTCTCACAGCATCCTATAGAATAGGGATAAATATTCCATTAGATGACTTAATATAGGTTTTCTTTGATCATGTTGTTTGTAAACAAACTTCAAAACCAGATCTGTGGCACCAGCTTGCGAAGTCAAGGCTGAGAATGTAGGCATTAACTTTGTTAGAGAACCCAACAGTGGGTGTAAGTGATATTCTTTATTCTTTTCAACAAAGTCAGATGAGAATATGGAAAGTAGAATTTTATGATGGTCCCACAAGGTTTCTGGCAGTTCATACACCTTCTCCCCGTTTTTCAACCAAATGCTAATGTAGATAATTCTGTGAAGGAATATTGCCGAAACAATTAAGTCCCCAAATCAGTTTATTGTAAAATAAGCAGTTTATTCAGGTGGGCCTGACTTAATCTCATGAGCCCTAAAATCAGAGGGTACTCTTCCTGCTTGCAGAAATGGAAGTCTAAGAGATATGTACCATCTGGCCTAGAAGAAAACAAACACTTCTGTTGAAAACAGCATATGGGGGCCTTATGATAGGGAACTGTGGGCAGCCTCCAGGAGCTGAGTAATCCAGCCAACTGTTAGAATGTAAATGGTGACCATAGGCCTATAGCTGCAAGGAAATCAGTTCTGCCAACAACCAGAGAGCCTTAAGAGACAACCCTATGCCCATATGAGAACTTTAGTACTGGCCAGTAACTTGATTTCAGTCTAGTGAGACCTGAACAGAGTCCAAGTTCTGTGTTTAGAATTCTAATATACAGAAATGTGAAATGATAAATGGGTATTGTTATAAAGCCACTACATTTGTGGTAATTTGTCATGAAATAATAGAAAAGCAATAAATAGGGAATACTTTCAGCTTACTAGAAATTGTACTGGGAGTTGTAAGCACTGATTTGTTTTCATGACATCTTAGAGAAATGGACAATGAATGGTGCAAATGACAAATGATCCAAATTTGCATCTTTATGTAGAAACATCTTGGATGGTATTAAACAAATATTAGGTGGTCAGTTGTTTCTTTCTTTCTTTCTTTCTTTCTTTCTTTCTTTCTTTCTTTCTTTCTTTCTTTCTCTCTCTCTCTCTCTCTCTCTCTCTCTCTCTCTCTCTCTCTCTTTCTTTCTTTCTTTCTTTCTTTCTTTCTTTCTTTCTTTCTTTCGTTAACTTCTTTTACTTTGTATTTTCTTAAGTTTACATCCAAATTAGTTAGCATATAGTGCAACGATGATTTCAAGAGTAGATTCCTTAGTTCCCCTTCCCGTTAAGCCCATCTCCCCTCCCACAACCCCTCAGTTTGTTTTCCATATTTATGAGTCTCTTATGCTTTGTCCCCTTCCCTGTTTCTATATTATTGTTGTTTCCTTTCCCTTATGTTTATCTGTTTTGTCTCTTAAAGTCCGCATATGAGTGAAGTTGTATGATTTTTTGTCTTTCTTTGACTAAACTCACTTACCATAATACCCTCCAGTTCCATCCATATAGTTGCAAATGGCAAGATTTCATTCCTTTTGATTGCTGAGTAATACTCCATTTTATATGTATACCACGTCTTCCTTATCCATTCATCCATCGATGGACATTTGGGCTCTTCCATACTTTGGCTTTTATTGATAGTGCCGCTATAAACATGGGGCTGCATGTGTGCCTTTGAAACAGCCCACCTGCATTCTGTGGATAAATGCCTAGTAGTGCAGTTGCTTGGTCATAGGGTAGTTCTGTTTTTACTTTTTTGAGGAAACTTCATGCTGTTTTCCAGAGTGGCTGCACCAGCTTGCATTCCCAACAATGCAAAAGAGATCCTCTTTCTCCACATCCTCACCAACATCTGTTGTTGCCTGAGTTGTTAATGTTAGCCATTCTGACAGGTGTGAGGTGGTATCTCATTGTGGTTTTGATTTGTATTTCCCTGATGATGAGTGATGTTAAGCATTTTTTCATGTGTCGGTTGGTCATCTGGATGTCTTCTTTGGAGAAGTGTCTATTCATGTCTTTTGCCCATTTCTTCACTGGATTCTTTGTTTTTTGGGTGTTGAGTTTGATAAGTTCTTTATAGATTTTGGATACTAACCCTTTATCTGATATGTCATTTGCAAATATCTTCTCCCATTTGGTCAGTTGCCTTTTAGTTTTGCTGATCGTTTCCTCTGCTGTGCAGAAGCTTTTTATTTTGATGAGGTCCCAGTAGTTCATTTTTGCTTTTGTTTCCCTTACCTTTGGAGACATGTGGAATAAGAAGTTGCTGTGACCAAGATCAAAGAGGTTTTTGCCTGCTTTCTCCTTGAGGATTTTGATGGCTTCCTGTCTTACATTTAGGTCTTTCATCCATTTTGAGTTTATTTTTGTGTATGGTGTAAGAAAGTGGTCCAGGTTCATTCTTCTGCATGTCGCTGTCCAGTTTTCCCAGCACCACTTGCTGAAGAGACTGTCTTCATTCCATTGGATATTCTTTCCTGCTTTGTCAAAGATTAGCTGGCCATACGTTTGTGGGTCCATGTCTGGGTTCTCTATTCTGTTCCATTGATCTGAGTGTCTGTTCTTGTGCCAGTACCATACTGTCTTGATGATTACAGCTTTGGAGTATAGCTTGAAGTCTGGGATTGTGATGCCTCCTGCTTTGGTTTTCTTTTTCAAGATTGCTTTGGCTATTCGGGGTCTTTTCTGGTTCCATACAAATTTTAGGATTATTTGTTCTAGCTCTGTGAAGAATGCTGGTGTTATTTTGATAGGGATTGCATTGACTATGTAGATTGCTTTGGGGAGTATCAACATTTTAACAATATTTGTTCTTCCTATCCAGGAGCATGGAATCTTTTCCATTTGTTTGTGTCTTCTTCAATTTCTTTCATAAGCTTTCTATAGTTTTTCAGTGTATAGATTTTTCACCCCTTTATTTAGATTTATTCCTAGGTATTTTACTGTTTTTTGTGCAACTGTAAATGGAATAGATTCCCTGATTTCTCTTTCTGTTGCTTCATTGTTGGTGTATATAGGAATGCAACTGATTTCTTTGCATTGATTTTATATCCTGAAACTTTGCTGAATTCATGAATCAACCCTAGCAGTTTTTTGGTGAAATATTTTGGATTTTCCATATAAAGTATCATGTCATCTGTGAAGAGTGAAAGTTTGACCTCCTCCTCGCTGATTTGGGTTCCTTTTATTTCTTTGTGTTGTCTGACTGCAGAGGATATGACTTCTAATACTATGTTGAATAACAGTGGCAAGAGTAGACATTGTCTTGTTCCTGATCTTAGGGGGAAAGCTCTCAGTTTTTCCCCATTGAGGATGATATTAGCATTGGGTTGTTCATATATGGCTTTTATGATCTCGAGGTATGCTCCTTCTATCCCTACTTTCTTGAGGGTTTCTATCAAGAAAGGATGCTGTGTTTTGTCAAATGCTTTCTCTGCATCTATTGAGAGGATCATATGGTTCTTGTCCTTTCTTTTATTGATGTGATGAATCACGTTAATTGTTTTGCGGTTATTGAACCAGCTCTGCATCCCAGGTATAAATCCCACTCGGTTGTGGTGAATAAATGGTTGTGGTGAATAATTTTTTTAATGTATTGTTGGATCTGGTTGGCTAATATCTTGTTGAGGACTTTTGCATCCATGTTCATCAGAGAAATTGGTCTATAGTTCTCCTTTTTCGTGGGGTCTCTATCTGGTTTTGGAATCAAGGTAATGCTGGCTTCATAGAAAGAGTTTGGAAGTTTTCCATCCATTTCTATTTTTTGGAACAACTTTCAAGAGAATAGGTATTAACTCTTCCTTAAATGTTTGGTAGAATTCCCCTGAAAAGCCATCTGGCCCTGGACTCTTTTTTTTGACAGATTTTTGATTACTAATTTGATTTCCTTACTGGTTATGGGTCTGTTCAAATTTTCTATTTCTTCCTGTTTCAGTTTTGGTAGTGTGTATGTTTCTAGGAATTTATCCATTTCTTTCAGAATGCCCATTTTATTGGCATATAATTGCTCACAATATTCTCTTATTATTGTTTATATTTCTGCAGTGTTGGTTTGTGATCTCTCCTCTTTCATTCTTGATTTTATTTATTTGGGTCCTTTTCTTTTTTATCAAACTGGCTAGTGGTTTATCAATTTTATTAATTCTTTCAAAGAACCAGCTTCTGGTTTCATTGATATGTTCTGGTTTTTGTTTGTTTGTTTGTTTTGGTTTTGATAGCATTAATTTCTGCTCTAATATTTATTATTTGCTGTCTTCTGGTTTTGGGTTTTATTTGTTTTCTTTTTCCAGCTCCTTAAGGCATAAGGTTGGGTTGTGTATCTGAGATCTTTCTTCCTTCTTTAGGAAGGCGTGAATTCCTATATACTTTCCTCTTAGTACCACCTTTGCTGTGTCCCAGAGGTTTTGGGTTGTGGTGTTATCATTTTCACTGACTTCCGTATACTTTTTAATTTCCTCTTTAACTTCTTGGTTAGCCCATTCATTCTTTAGTAGGATGTTCTTCCATCTCCAAGTATTTGTTTCCTTTCCAAATTTTTTCTTGTGGTTGATTTCGAGTTTCATAGCATTGTAGTCTGAAAATATGCATGGTATGATCTCGATCTTTTTGTACTTACTTAGGTCTGATTTGTGTCCCAGTATATGTTCTATTCTGGAGAACATTCCATGTGCATGGCAGAAGAATGTATATTCTGCTGCTTTAGGATGAAATGTTCTGAATATATCTGTTAAGTTCATGTGGTCTGGTGTGTCATTCAAAGCCACTGTTTCCTTGTTGATTTCTCGATTAGAGGATCTGTCCATTGCTGTGAGTGGGGTGTTGAAGTCTCCTACTCTTATGGTATTACTACCGATGAGTTTCTTTATGTTTGTGATTAATTGATTTATATATTTGGGTTCCCCACATTTGGGGCATAAATGTTTACAGTTGTTAGGTCTTCTTGGTGGATAGACCCCTTGATTATGATATAATGCCCTTCTGCATCTCTTGATACAGTCTTTAATTTAAAATCTAGATTGTCTGATATAAGTATGGCTACTCTGGCTTTCTTTTGTTGACCATTAGCATAATAGATGGTTCTCCATCTGCTTTTTTTCAATCTGAGGGTGTCCTTAGGTCTAAAGTGGGTCTCTTATAAACAGCATATAGATGGATCTTGTTTTCTTATCCATTCTCTTACCATATGTCTTTTGATTAGAGCATTGAGTCCATTAACGTTTAGAGTGAGTACTGAAAGATATTATTTTATTGCCATTATGATCCTTATAGAGTTGGAGTTTCTGGTGGTGTTCTCTGTTCCTTTCTAATCTTTGTTGCTTTTGGTATTTATATATATATACACATATATAATATATATTATATATATATTATATATGTGTATATATATAATATATATGTATATATATTTTTTTTCATCTTTTCTCCCCTCATAGAGTACCCCTGAAAGTTTCTTGCAGGGCTGGTTTAGTGGTTACAAACTCCTTTAATTTTTGTTTTTCTGGGAAACTTTTTATCTCTCCTTCTATTTTGAATGACAGCCTTGCTGGATAAAGAATTCTTGGCTGCATATTTTTCTGATTCAGCACATTGAATATATCCTGCCACTCCCTTCTGGCCTGCCAACTTTCTGTGGATAGGTCTGCTGCAAACTTGATCTGTCTTCCCTTGTAGGTTAGGGACTTTTTTTCCCTTGCTGCTTTCATGAGTCTTTTCTTGCACAAGTGTTTTGTGAATTTGCCTATGATATGCGTTGTTGAATGTTGGTTTTTGTTGAATCTAATGGGAGTCCCCTGTGCTTCCTGGATTGTGTTGTCTATGTCTTTCCCCAGGTTAGGATATGCTGTGATTTTCTCATATAAATTTTCTACTCCTTTTTCTCTCTCTTCCTCTTCTGGGACCCCTATGATTCTTTTGATGTTATTCCTTTTTAAAGAGTCACTGATTTCTCTAATTTTTATTTTGTGCCCTTTTGCCTTAGTCTCCCTCTTCTTTTTCTGCTTCATTATTCTCCATAAGTTTGTCTTCTATATTGCTGATTCAGTTCTCTGCATCATCCACCCTTCCGCCTTGGCAGCTTTCAACATTGCAGCTCAGTTATAGCATTTTTAACGTTTATTTTTTTTGAGGCAGAGAGAGACAGAGCATGAGCAGGGGAGGGTCAGAGAGAGAGGGAGACACAGAATCTGAAACAGGCTCCAGGCTCTGGGCTGTCAGCACAGAGCCTGACGTGGGGCTCAAACTCACGGACTGCAAGATCATGACCTGAGCCAAAGTCAGATGCTTAACAGACTCAGCCACCCAGATGCCCCTCAGTTATAGCATTTTTAATTTCATTCTGACTGGCTTTACTTCTTTTGTCTCCACAGAAAGGGATTCCAATCTATTTTCAACCCAAGCGAGTATTCTTATTATCGTATTCTCAATTCTGGTTCAGATATCTTGCTTGTATCTGTGTTGATTAAGTCCCTGCCTGTCATTTCCTCCTGCTCTTTCTTTTGGGTGAATTCCTTCACTTCATCATTTTGGAGGAAGAATGAATAAAATAAAAAAAATTAAAAACAACACAAAGAAATCAAATAAATGATGCTAGATCCTAGGTGTGTTTTGGTCTGGGTGTTGAAAGTGGTTAGACAGATTAGAGAAAAAAAGGGAGGGGAATCGTTTGAGAATTTGAAAAAATGAATACACTGAAGTAGACTAAGATGATGGGAACAAAATAGAATTTGAAAAAATTTACACAAAAGTAAAGAATACAGTAGGAAAAAATTAAAGAAAAATATTTTTAATAAAAAATTAAAACTTAAAATGAATTTTTTCTGTTTCTGTTCAAGAAAAAGAAAAGAAACAAATAAAAGAGAAAAAGAGAAGAAAAGAAATCCTTGGAAAATTTGAAGGAGTGAATATATTGTAGTAGACAAAATAAAATGATTGAAGTAAAATAGAATTTGAAAAAATTTACATAAAAGCAAAAAATATAGTAAAAAATTAAAAATATGTTTAATAGAAATTGAAAGTAAAAAATGAAGTTTTTCAGTTTATGCATTCAGGAAAAGAAAAGAAATGAAAGAGAAAAAAGAAAAAGAAAAAAGAAAACAAGGAAATTGTTTGAAAATTTGAAAAATGAATACACAGGAGTAGACGAAAATAGAATGATGGAAGTAAGATAGAATTTGAAAAAAATTACACAAAAGTAAAAAATATAGTAAAACAAATTTAAAGAAAAATATTAATAAAAAATTGAAAATAAAAATGATTTTTTTCTCTTTCTGTATTCAAGAAAAAGAATAGTATAAAAGAGAAAAAAAGAAAGAAAATTGAATAGATGGGCCTGCTAACAGATTAAAATAGGACTGAAATTACTTCGTTTTTCTCCCAGAAGTCAGACTATATAGCTCTTTATGTCCACAAACTAAGTAGCCGGTGAGACCTGTGTTCCTGACAAGCAAGGTTGGCCCAGTTGGGTGGGGCTCAGTGCAACAGCTCCGTTCTCCACTAGATGGTGCTGCTGGCCTACTAGGGTGGATTGTTGCAGCTGGTAGGTGCGTATGCACATGCGCAGGAGCAGTGAAAATGGTGTTACCCAGCTACCCAGACTCTAGTATGGGAGCTCTGTTCTCTCTGATCAGCATCATACACCCATCCTCTGTCTTCAACTTTTGTCTGCTCCCCGCCTCTTCACTGTCCATGACCAAGCTCCAGGCAGTACCTCTTTCCTAAATTTTGTCTCGGATGCGGCTGTTTTCCCTGGCTCCTTACTTCTGAAGGACTGTGGCTTTGATCCGTTCCGCCCCTCCGAGGGAGGGTATCACCGAGCAATGGCCAAATGAGCAGTGGCCAAATGTCGGCTGCACCCAGGAATGCCTGGTGGACCCTGCTGCTGCCTGTGTCCTGACACTGTGGCCAGATGCCAGTCCACCCCAGAAAAAGTTCACGAGATAGTGTAGCAGCAGCAGCGTTTGAGGGATTATGGAAAATCACAACACACATGTGGCACCAGGCTTCACCCTTAACGAGCTTCTTCCAGCACCCACGAATGTGGCTGTTTTCTGGGGTCTACTGGGACCAGGTGGCTACCACAGTCTCTACCAAATGTCCTTCCAGCAGTGGAACCGCTTTTCCCCGTGTGGCCTGAGAACCTCCTGGACCCCACTCTGTTCCTGGGGATTCACCCTTCCCACCAGAGCACCGCCAGGTATTGAGCTGCGGAGTTGCAGCCTTTGTGCTCCCCTTGTTTACAGTCTTAATGGAATTTAAACCCTCTCCTTTGTCCTTTCTCCCTTTTTAGTTTAGTCCCTATGGCTGTTTCTAATTTTCCACTTTCTCTCCAGCTGCTTTTGGGGAGGGGTGCTTTTCCCGTATTCTCCCCCCACCTCAGTCTCCATCCTTATTCTGCCTGCACATGTGGCCCCCTGCCCACCACCAGCTTCTCTCTCCCCAAGTTCACCTCTCTGTGCCATGTACCCGCTAAATTCTGTGCTTCAGGTTGTACAGATTGTTGTGTTAATCCTCCAGTCAGTTGTCTAGGTTTGTAGAATGGTTTAGTGTTGGCTGGCTGTATTTCATGGAGGCAAGACACACAAAAAACTTCCATGCTGTTCCGCCATCTTGGCTCCTCCCCCAGGTGCTCAGTAGTTTTGTAAAATAAATGAAAGAGAGTTAAGAATGAAACCCCTTTGAATCATCATTCTAAAATAACAGGAACAATAGTAATATTTATATTTTATTAAAAGTGAGAATATACCATTTTCATCACATTATATGCACTATCAACATGACAACACTATCAGCAAGACTTATCAAGAGGTTAACCTTGATTGTTTGATTAATGTATATTTATTAGGTTTCTCTGCTATAAAGTTACTTGGTTTTCCCTGCTTTCCATATTGTGCTTTTTTTGGAAGGGAGTCACTATGAGGAACTTACACTTAACAGGTGGGAAATTATGCTCTACCTACTTGAAGGAAAGTAATTTCATAAATTATTTATGTCTGTGGTCTTTTATTTAAAAAAAACCCCACAACTCTAATCATCAGAACACCCATCTTTCCAATCAGTTCAAGGACATTCTACTAAATACCTGATCACTAGTCTTCAAGACTGTCAAGGTCATCAAAAAAGAAAAAAAAGTCCAAAGAAACATAGTCTAACAGAACCTAACGAGCCATGAAAACTAAATATGGTGTGATACTGGGGATGTGATCCTAGAGAAGAAAAGAGATATTAGGTAAAAACTAAAGAAATCTGAATAAAGTATGGGGTTTAGTTAAAAAAGTTTATCCATATTGTTTTATTACTTATAAGAAATATTCTGTATTAATAAACGATATTAATAAGGAAAATTTGGAATATCATATATGGGAGTCTGTATACTATTTTGCAATTTTTGTGTCAATCTAAAACTATTCTAAAACAAAAGCTTATTATACTCAAGAGAATGAGAACAAGTCATAGTCTAGGAGAAAATACATGCAAAAGACACATATGATAAAGGATTGTTACACAATAGAAAGAACTCATAAAACTCAATAATACAATAATAATAATAATAATAAACTACCCACTTGAAAAATGGTTCAAAGATCTTAAAAGACACCTCACCAAAGAAGATATGCAAGATGGCAAAAAGTGTTTGGAAAGATACCACATCATACGTCATCAGGAAAATGTAAATTAAAACAACAGTGAGATACCACCTTACATACCTATTAGAATGGCCAAAATTCAAACACTGACAGTACCAAATATTGGTGAGGCTATGGAGCATCAAGATGCCTTATTAATTGATGGTGGAAATGCAACGTAGTACAGCCACTTTGGAAGATAGTTTAGTAGTTTCTCATAAAATTAAACATACTCTCACCATATCTATCCAGCAGTTATACTACTTGGATTTGCCCACATGAATCGACAACTTACGCCCACATAAAAACCTACACATGGATTTGCCTAAACTTGTAAGCAACCAAAATATCCTTTAGTAGGTGAATGGATAAAAGTGCTGTGGTATATCCAGACAATAGAATATTATTCAGTATTAAAAAAAATAAAATGAGCTATTGCTTTCTGAGAAGACATGTTGGAAACTTAAAAGCATATTACTAAGTGAAGCCAATCTGAAAAATCTACATGTTGTACAAAACCAATTATATGACATTCTGAAAAAGGGAAAACTATGGAGACAGTAAAAAGATCAGTAGTAGCCCAATCCTACATGGGAGGTAAGGATGAAAAGGCAGAGCACAGAGGAGTGTTAGGGCAATAGAACAATTCTTTATCATACCACAGTGGTGGATAGATGACATTAATATTTCTCAAAACCCATAGAATGTATGATACGCCAGAAGTGAACCATTATGTAAACTATAGACTCTGAGTGATAATGATGTGTCAGTATAGGATCGATTGTAAAAAAAATACCACTTTTTTGATGCAGGATATTGAAGGTATGGGTGGTTTTGCCTATGTGTGGACAGGAGTTATATTGGAACTCTGTATTTTCTAGTCAATTTTTGCTGTGAGCCTAAAACTGCACCCAAAATAAAGTCTATAAAAAACAACAAAAACAAAAAAAACGTGTATTAAACTTAAATTATCAAAAGAAAATTAAGGAGCACCTGGGTGGCTCAGTTGGTTAAGCGTCCGACTTTGGCTCAAGTCATGATATCACGGTCCGTCAGTTTGAGCCCCGCGTCGGGTTCTGTGCTGACAGCTCACAGCCTGGAGCCTCCTTCAGATTCTGTGTCTTCCTCTCTCTCTGACCATCCCCTGCTCATGCTCTGTCTCTCTCTGTCTCAAAAATAAATAAACATTAAAAAAATAAAAAAAAAATAAGAGTATGGTTTAAGCCTATAAAAGAGTGAAAGTGTATTGCCTCTCTGGTTGTGAATTGTAATAGTGTCAATTACAGAGATAGGGGAAGGAAGGGAGAGAGAGAGGAGGGGTGAGGAGATGAGTGATTGGGAGGGGAGGGAAGGTATGGGGTATGGAAGGCCAGTGTGAAAAAATGAGATGGGAGTGGGAAGTGGAAATGGTAGGGCTAACATTGGGAAAATTAAATAACCTCTCCTAGCTTCATATAACCCTTCTGTAAAATTGGAATAAAGCCAAATTCCATAAACTTATTGAACATTGTGAGAATTATAGCAGTGTGTCTAGCCTAGTGCTTAGTCCATGAAAATGGATTAATAAATGATATGATATTCTTCTTTATATTATTATTATTATAAGATACAGTTCGCATGAGAAAAACATTACAAAGACTTATCACAAGTGGGAGGTTGTAATCTTTCACTAAACTATTCACATAGTGTTATTTATTAATTTTGGAATTAGGCTTAAACACAAATATGTAATAGGTATAGAATAGCTGCCAGGGTTAGAATTAATATCAAGTCCGTACCATTACGGGCCTAGATTTTTTAAGAACATATAATTGGGACAAGTAACCAGGGTGCTGACTAATTTGGCCCAAAGAATAAATTTGTCTTATGTAATGGTGAAAGCAGAGTATTTGGAAGGAGATCATGTCAGGACTCTGATTCTACTTTTCTATGTTTCTTTTCTATTCATATGTTGAGGTAGGTAATAAGTTGACTCCAGTAGTTCTGGGTGTTAAATTCAGAACGATTTTCCAGAGAAACAAAGAGACTGTCTCTTCCTGGATCTTATTTCTAGAAAAAAGAAACCTTTCCCAGTAATCACACAGCAGATTTGGATCTCATGCCCTTTCTTTTACTAATACTGGCAAGGGCAACAACTTTACCATTATTGGCAAAGACCAGTCCTCTGAAGTCTATGAGCTTTGGGGAATTATGGTCTCTACTATCTCCTGGACCACATGTTTGGGGGAGAAACAAACATCAAAAAATGAACGTACAGTGTGATAAATACAAGTGTATAAAGTAATAATGGCAGTGGACAATGCCCTTTCAAGTTTGATATTTTACATGAGTTTAAGGGCAGAGTAGATAGATAATATCTATGTTGAGCAGCCATTAGATTTTTTTTTAAATACGCATTTGTGAAAGAATGAGACAGAATGTGGTAAGAAACAGTCTTTTAGTAACTCTTTGCCTCAAAGTTAATTTACTCAAATGAAAAAAATAACAGTGGAGTGTGCTAGAAAAGCTGTATCATCAGAAGTGGCTTATAATTTGAATGGCTGTCCTTACTTTTAGTTACTTTCACCTTTATAAGCCCTAGTATTATCCATGTAGAGCAGGGAAGTTTATGATAAATGCTGCTCAGCATTGCTGGAGTAATATAAGGCATAATCCACATGAAGGTATTTTTAAATACAAATGAGAGGAATCACTGCTGAAAATTTCCTTTTCCCATTTTGTTTTTACTGAATCAGCTCTGTATTCCTCAGAATAATTATGTCAGTACATTTCATCCTGAAACATTTGTGTGAATAAAAGGTATAAATTGTCATATCCAGTTAAAGACATGATAGGTTTTTTGATTGCATTGTTCTAGCACTTTTCACTTCAGATTACTACTATTTTGTTTTTATTCATCTTATCTAATAAAAATAATTAATGCATTCTTAGATTATCTTGAATAGACAGATTGTTGGGCATTTTAAGTTGATAAATGTCTCATAAATGATTGCAACTGTTTTTACTTTCTTTTGGTGCATTTTATGTGGGAAAAAAAATTTATCAGAATTTACACAGGTAAAACAAATTGACTAATTTTTGATAGGCTTATCTAGTGATTAACAATAAAATGAAATGCATTTTTAAAAATTTTTTTTTCAACGTTTATTTATTTTTGGGACAGAGAGAGACAGAGCATGAATGGGGGAGGGGCAGAGAGAGAGGGAGACACAGAATCAGAAACAGGCTCCAGGCTCTGAGCCATCAGCCCAGAGCCTGACGCGGGGCTCGAACTCACAGACAACGAGATCGTGACCTGGCTGAAGTCGTACGCTTAACCGACTGCGCCACCCAGGCGCCCCAAAATGAAATGCATTTTTAATTAATGTTTTTGTTTTTGTTAAGAAGAACACATTTGAATGGACCTAATCTCACCAGACCTTTCTATGATTTTTCCTTGATGGTTTCTAAAAATTTCAATCTTAGAATTTATAACCAATTGTTTAACATATTCAGTGTCTGGGGGAATTGAATATGTAACTATTATTTGCCTTTTCCTAGTACTAATTCTAAAGCCATGTCATATTCCCCAGCCATGTTTGCACATGTCTTCATTACTTTCTTTTTCCTACTAGTCTGTGCCATTGAGGCCCTCAGCAAGCTGAGGAGCTACCACCACAGGAAGAATGACCTGACAGGTTTAGAATTCAATAAAATGCGGACATAAGTAGAGGCATGAAACGTCGTTATTTGTTCCTTTGAATAAAATGATCCTTTTAAAAGCCCTTTCAGATCTCCTTCTCTATTGCAGGTACCTATTTTCTGTGATAAGTGCTCCCATCTATTCTACCCCTAACAAGTGTCCATGGGATTCCCTCCTGAACCATGATGATTTGGCAGGAAGTGCCAGAGTCCAGCTCCAGCAGGTCCAGGGGTTCCCAAAGGATGAATGGCATCAATGAAAAGTGAAAGTAAAACTAAAATAAAAAACAAAAATAAAAATGGACACAGACAACAGCAGTGTGTTGAACTGGCCACTTTATTGTGGTAAACGTGGCATATATATTTGTTAGCAGTTTCCTTATAGCATGCATCATCTATGTTTTCTAGCATTATCTGATCCTAAAAATGTTCCTATGTGTAACCACCCTTTAAGGAATAACATGGTTATCTTCTCATAATGTTCCCTCCTGCCCTTTGCTTATTGATTAATTTCTTACATTATTTTCCATTATATACTATGTTTATCTATAATCTATAAAGCTTTTGCTTTGCTGTTTTCATGAAAGGTCATCTATCTCTCAACACCTCAAGTGGAACAGTTACAGGGACATGACCTCTTAGTTGTTTCCCTGAACCATTTGTGGTTTGAGGAACAAAAGTGTTTGCCTGGGTCTGAGATGCCAGGAGGGGGCCAAAAGGGCCTTAGGAACCCACGCCTTATACATTCTCAGAGAGACAATGCACCTAGGAACTAATGAAACATTCTGTACTTTAACTGACGAGGTTCAATCATCATCTGGAATGCCTCCTGGGGGCCAAATGGGCCTAGGGGTTGGAGTAACTTGTGCCCATAGATACACTGCTTCATTACTGGAGTGGGACTTTCAAATCTATTTGTCCCTCCTTGGCTGGGAAACGTACGAGGCTATCCTTCTTGTAGGTAGAGGAGTCTTATAGGGGGTGGCAAGGGCTAAATGCAGGGCCACACAATTTTCTTGTGGAACCTTATTTTCTTTTCCTAATGGTTCTTTTCCCAGGGGTCCTGTCGTGGGCAATTCCCCAACAGACAATTCCCCAGGTTCTTTTATTAAGGCCACATTATCTAAAAGCGGGAATACTAGAAGCTTCACTGTCAGTGGGCCACCTTGCAGCCCCACTCTGTCCACAGCAAGGGCCTTGCCATCAGGCTGGGATAGCTCGGCCTCCAGCAAGGAAGTTTTCTGATAATTTGTCATATTTCTTGTCACATTTCTTCTCTGCTACTAAAACTGGAATGTACTTGTCCTACAAACAATCTTATGACTGTGTTCTGCTTTCTGTCTTTCACTTTTATGAAGTTGGTCTTTCGATGGAACTTAAGTTTCTACTTTGCACGGACTGTTGCCCTAACAATAGGACACAGAGATAAATGTGATCTGCTGTTTGTGTTCAAAACACAACACCTATTGTATCAGTGGTGACTGATATGGAATAGAAAACTCAAGTATGACGTGATGCATTCAGGAGCAAAGATAATGAAATAAGCACTTTTACTACCTATAGAAATAATAGTGACAGAGTACTAGATATTTCCCTTCATTCGGTGCAAAGAAGACCATGCTAGAGCCTAGGTTCTAGTTATACTAGAAGAGCAATTGCTTGGGCATGGGCGGAAGTAGAAATTCCAGTGGCCTCTGTGGCAGGGACAAAAAAGAAAGGAAAATAGGGAGATTTGGATACATGGAGAAAGAGATACATGGAGAGCTTAAGGAATAGAGAGAGAGAGCTGGGAAGTCTTTTTAGCATCCTGCATGTTTGTTTCACTTTCAAAAGACAAAACAGTACAAAAAGTAATCATGGTAGTCATCCTTACCTGAAAAGGTCTCCCTTTTATTCTCTTATTATTCAGTTTTCTAAATTTACTTTACTTTTCTTCATAGCCTTAACAAATTTCTAGATTTATTGCTAGGTTGTTTCCATATCTTGGCTATTGTGAATAGTGTTGCAATAAACATAGGAGTGCTAATATTTATTCAAGATCCAGATTTCAGTTCTTTTGGATAAATACCTAGAAGTGTCCATCAACAGAGAATGGATTTTAAAAAATGTGGTAATACATACAATGGAACAGTATTCAGCCTTAAGAAATAAGAGCATTCTGCAATATGTGGAAACATGGATAATCCTTGAGGATGTTTTACTAATGAAATAAGCCATTCACAGAAAGACAAATACTGCATGGTTCACTTTATATGAAGTTTCTAAAATAGTCAAATTCATAGAATCAGAAGATAGAATGATGATGGCTGGCAGTCTGAGGGAGGAGGGAAATCAGGAGTTACTAATCACTGGGCATAAAGTTTCAGTTAAGCAAGATGAATAAGCATTGAGAATGTGCTATACAACATTGTACTTATAATCAACAGTAATGTATCACACACTTAAAATTTTGTTAGGAGGTATATCTCATGGTAATTCTTCTTACCATGATAAAATTAAATAAAACAAATGAAAAAAATAAAATAAATATTGCTAGGTTGCCAGTAGATATCCTCTTCTATTCCTCTGAGAGCTGTGAACTACTTTTGGCTTCTCATTTCACTTTGAATGAAGTATCAGGATGAAAGTAAGCTAAGAACAATCTTAGCTTATGTTGGTTTTATCAACAACCATTTTGTGGGAAAGTGACTGACACTCTGTGAAGTCGTGAAAGGTGTCCCAAGAAACATGGTATCTGATCAGGGTAAATAGGAATTTTAGAGAAGGTTGAAAAAGAGGAAAGTTAAGAATTTAAGGTAAAGAAAATAGGAAGCGCAAAGGCTCAGGGATGTGATTAACCATGAAGTGCTCAGTAACCCCATCTAGTTTTACAAGGCCAAAGCGTGAAATTCAAGAATTCAAGGTAATGAAGTGGAATTGGGTTGTGTGTTATGCGTGTATGCATCTAGAAGGAAAGCTGAGTATTTAATCTCTTACTGTACATTGCAATGTTTCTATTGTTTTACTGTTATAAACAATGCTGCAGTATGTAACCTCATACATATATTTTGTTTATGAGCAGGCATATCTTTAGAATGAATTTCAAGAAGTGCAATTGGCAATCAAAGGGAAAATGCAAATATTATTTTGAAAGCTATTATCAATTTTCCCTACATAGAACTTGTTCCATTTTTATATTCCCCAGAGCAAGTGAGACCTTGACTACTTTGTCCCACAGCCTTGCTAATGTGTTAACATACTTGAATTTTTGTTAATTTGATAGTGAAAATTAGTATCTCTGTTTTGTGGCTTTTACTGAGTGAAGTTTAATACATCTTTAATGATTTTATATATATATATATATATATATGTATATATATATACACATATATACATATATATATATATATATACATATATATATATATGTGAACTGTATCTTTATGTCTCTGGAACTCTATTTCATTGGGTTGCCTTGTTTTTCTAGATTTCTGGAGGCTGTTTACCTATTAGGAGGGCTTTTTTCTTTTCTATTTTTTTAAGTTTATTTCTTTATTTTGAGAGAAAGAGAGAGAGAATAAGCAGAGGAGGGGGAGAGGGAGAGAGAGAGAAAGAGAGAGAGAGAATCTCAAGCAGACCCTGTGCCCAGCATGGAGCCTAACGATGTGAGTTTTACTGTTTTCTACTATAATTGTAATTATGCAGTATTTGTATGTTTGTGATTGATTTAGTTAGGATAATGTCTTCAAGATTCATCCATGTTGCATATGACAGGATTTCCTTCTTTTTCAGAGGCTAAATACTATTTCATTGTATGTATATACCACATTTTCTTTATTAATTAATCCAGCAATGGGCATTTAGGTTGTTGTCTCTTGGTTTTGTAAGTAATGCTGCAGTGAGTACGGGTGTGTGAAGATCTCTTCAAAATCCTATTTTCAATACTTTGGATATACACCCTGAAGTGAGATTAGTAGCTCATATGATATTTCTATTTTTATGTTTTGAGAACCTCCATATTATTTTCCATAGTAGCTATACCATTTTACATTCCCATTAACAGTACACAAGGATTCCAATTTTTCTACATGATTGCCAACACTTGTTATCTTTTGTTGTTGTTGTTGTTTTATAGTGGCCATTGTAAAGAAATGAAGTGATTATCTGATTGCAGTTTGTTTTACATTTCTCTGATAATTAGTAGTGTTGAGCCTTTTCCTTTACTTGTTGGCCATTTGTATTTCTTTGAGAAATATCTATTCAAATTCTTTGCCAATTTAAAAAATTATGGTATTTGGGATTTTTTAGATATATAATTTAAGTATTTTCTTCCATTCTGTAGGTTGCTTATTCACCCTGTTGTTTCCTTTGTTACCCAGAAAATTTTAAGCTTAGTATATTCCCATTTGTCTGTTTTTACTTTGTTGCCTGTGCTTTTGTGTCACGTCCTAGAGATCATTGCCAAATCTGAAGTTATGAAGCTTTTTCCCTAAGTTTTCTCTTAGGGATTTTATAGTTTCAGGTCTTATATTTAAATATTTAATCCATTTCAAGTTAATTTTCATAGATGATGTAGCGATCCTTCATTCTTTTGCATGTAATTATCTAGTTTTCTTACAAATGTTTGTTGAAGATAGCTTCATTTCTCCACTGTGTAGTCTTTGCACTTTTGTCGAAATTATTTGACCACTTATGTGAAACTTTATTTCTGTGTCCTGTTCTCTTATATTGGTCTACTTGTTTGCCTATATGCCAGTATCTTCCTGTTTTGATTACTGTAGCTTTGTAATATGATTTGAAATCAGGAATTTTGTGGTCTTTAGCTTTTTCTTTCTCAAGATTATTTTTTTGCCATTTGAGGTCTATTTCAGTGTCATATGAAGTTTAGAATACTTTTTTCTATTTCTGAAAAAATATCATTAGGATTTTGATAGAAACTGTGTTGAATCTGTACATTGCTTCAGGCAGGATCGACATTTTAACAATATGATGTCTTCTAATTCATGAACATGGGATGTCTTTCCATTTAATTTGTCTTCTTTAATTTTTTATAAATATTTTGTAGTTTTTAGTTTACAAGTTTTTCACTTCTTTAGTTAAGTTTATGTCTAAGTGTTTTATTCTTTTTGATGCTATTATAAATAGGATTGTCTTTCTGATTTCTTTTTGAGACAGTTTGTGGTTAATATCTAGAAACACAACTGATTTTTGAATGTTGATTTGTATCCCACACTCTGCTATATTCATTTATTAGTTCTAGCAGTTTTATAATGTAGTCTTTAGAGTTTCCTACCTATAAGATCATGTCACCTGCAAACAGATAATTTTACTTCTTGATTTGCATGTCTTTTATTTCTTTTTCTCACCTATGTGCTTTGGCTAGAACTACTACTGTGTTGTGTAGAAATGTAAAAGCATTTGTGTTTTTCCTGATCTTAGAGGAAGTTTTCAGTTACTCATTACTGAGTATGATGCTAGCTGTGGGTTTTTATATGGATTTTATTATCTTGAAGTGTTTTTCCTTCAATTCTTAGTTTGTTGAATGGTTTTTTAATCATGAAAGGGTTTTCAGTTTTGTCTAATGCTTTTTCTCTATAAGTTGAGATGTTTACAGGTATTTTATTTTCACTTTAATTTTGTTAATGTGGTGTATTACATTGATTTTTGTATGTTGAATAATCCTTGCATTCCAGGAATAAATTCCCCTTAATAATGGTGAATAATCCTTTTAATATGCAAATGAATTTGGTTGCCTAGAATTTCATTGAGGATTTTTCTATCAGTATTAATGAAGTATATTGCTCTGTAAATTTGTTTTCTTATACTTACTTTGGTATCAGAGTAATGCTGGCCTTAAAGAATAAGTAAGTAAATATTCTTCTTCCTCAATTTTTTTTGAAAAGTTTGAGAAGAATTGATATTTGTTCTTCTTTAAATATTTGTTAGAATTCTCCAGAAGTCATCAGGTTCAGGAATTTTCTGTGTTGAGAGGCTTTTGATTACTGATTCAATCTCTTTACTAGTTACAGGTCTATTCAGATTTTCTATTTGTTTGGGATTTAGTGTTGGTAGATTTTATGTTTCTAAGGATTTTTCTGTTTCATCTAGGCTTCCAATTTGTTGGCATACATTTTTTTAATGTTACTCTCTTGTAATTTATTTTTTTAATTTGAAGTACTAAAGGCTCTTAATTTTCCTAAACTAAAAAGGACATCAAAACACACATTTTAAAACTACTATGAACTTATGATAAAAGCTCTCAACAAAGTGTAGGTAAAACATACTTCAACATGATAAAGACCATATGTGAAAACCTCACAGCTAATATCATACTGCATGCAAAATGGAGAGCTTTCCTGTAAGATTTTTATCTTATGGTTTATATTATCTTTATCTTTATCTTATGAATAAGATTTTTATTCAACTTGTTACTCTAACTCTTAGTCACAGCAATAAGACAAGAAAAAGAAATAAGAGCCATCTCTACTGGTAATGAGGAAGCTAAACTGTTGGTATTGCAGATGACAGGATATTATATATTAAAAACCCTAAACACTCTACCATGAAACTACTAGAAGAAATAAATAAATTCAGTAAAGTTACAGGATGCAAAACTAATCCACAAAAATCAGTAGTATGCCTATATGCTAAAAACAAAGTAGCAGAAAGAGAAATTAAGAAAATAATTTCATTTACAGTTGTACCCAAAAGAATAAAGTAATTAGGAATAAACTTCACCAAGGAGGTGAAAGACCTGTACTTAGAAAACTATAAATTGTTGATAAAAGCAGTTGGAGATGACACAAATGAAAAATATTCCACATTCATGGATTAGAAGAATTAATATTATTAAAATGTCCATACTTCCATACTACTCAAAGAAAATACAGATTCAATGTAATCTGTGTCAAAATACCAAACATTGATTTTTTTTTTAATAGAGTTAGAACAAATAATCCTAAAACTTGTATGGAAATACAAAAGATTCCAAATAGCCAAAGCAAACTTGAGAAAGAAAAACAAAGCTGGAGGTATCATAATTCCAGATTTTATGATATACTACAAATCTGAAGCAATCAAAACAGTATAGTACTGGTACAAAAATGGACACATAGATTAGTGGAACAGAATAGACCGTGAAGAAATAATCACACAATTATATGATCAATTAATCTGTGGCAAAGGAAGCAAGAATATACAATGGGAAAAGTGACATATTTAACAAACGGTGCTGGGAAAACTGGACAGCAACATGCAAAATAATGAAACTGTACCACTTTCTTACACTATATACAAAAATAAACTCAAAATGGCTGAGAGACCTTAATGTGAGACCTGAAACCATAAAAATTTTAGGAGAGAACCCAGACAGTAATTTCTCTGACATCAGCCATAGAAGTACTTTTCTGGACATGTCAGGTAAGGAAACATAATCTATTGAGATTACATAAAAATAAAAAGCTTTTGCAGATGAAAGGAAATCATCAACAAAACAAAAAGGTAACCTACTGAATGGGAAATGGTATTTGCAAATGATATATCTGATAAGGTGTTAATATCTAAAATATCAAGACCTCAATACCAAAAAAAAAAAACCCCACAAGCAATCTGATAAAAAAATGGGCAGAAGACCTGAGTAGACATTTTCCCAAAGAACACATACAGATGGCTAATAGACACATGAAAAGATGCTCAACATCACTAATCACCAGGGAAATGAAAATCAAAACCCACAGATACCACCTTATACTTGTCAGAATGGCTAAAATTGAAAAGATAAGAAACAATAATTGATGGCAACAATGGGGAGAAAAAGGAACGCTCATACATGGTGAGAATGTAAATTTGTGCAGCTCCTGTGGAAAACAGTATGGAAGTTCCTCAAAAAATTAAAGATAAAATTACCATATGACTCAATAATGCCACTACTGAGTATTTATCCAAAGAAAATAGAGACACTAATTTGAAAAAAATATATGTGCCCTATGGCTATTATTATAAATAATAGCCCAGATATGGGAGTATCCTAAGAGCCATCAAAGATAAATAAATAATGAAGATATGGGAGACATATATACATATATATAATGGAATATTAATGTAAAATGGAATATTACACAGCCAAAAAAGGGAAGAGATCATGCCATTTGAGACAACATTAATGGACCTACAGGGTATTATGCTAAGAAAAATAAGTCAGACTGACAAAGACAAATACTGTATGATTTCACTCATGTGGAATCTAAAAATAAATGAATAAACAATTACAAAGCAGAATCAGACCTATGAAGACAGAGAGCAAACTGATGGTTGCCAGAGGGAAGGGAGGTAAGAGGATGGGCAGAATGGGTGAAGAAGAATGGGAGATAGAGCCTTTTAGTTGTGGAATGAGTAAATCATGAGAATAAAAGGCATAGCACAGAGAATATAGTGAAGGCTTTGTAATAGCTTTCTATGGTGATAAATGGTAGATACACTTGTAGTAAGCATAGAATAATATATAGAGAAGTTAATCACCATGTTGCACATGTGAAACCAATGTAATGCTGTGTGTCGAATATACTGAAATTTTAAAAAGTTGGTCTTTCCTCTTTCTTTCTCTCTTTCTCTCTCTCTTTCTTTCTTTCTGTCTTTCTGTCTTTCTTTCTATTTAAATTCAGGTTACATTCACATACAGTGTGGTTTTGGCTTTAGGAGTAGAATCCAGTGATTCATCTCTTACCTATGACACCCCAGTGCTCTTCCCAAAAAACGCCCTCCTTAATGCCTATCACCCATTTTACTCATCCCTCGACCTACCTCCCCTCCAGCATCCCTCAGTTTGTTCTATTTAAGAGTCTTTTATGGTTTGCCTCCCTCTGTGTTTTTATCTTATTTTTCCTTTCCTTCCCCTATGTTTATCTATTGTGTTTCTCAAATTCCACATACTAGTGAAATCATATGATATCTTTCTCTGACTAACTTATTTCACTTAGCATAATACTCTCTAGTTCCACTCACATTGTTGAAAAATTTTTTTTAAAAAGGAACCTGAGGGGCGCCTGGGTGGCTCAGTCGGTTGAGCGTCCGACTTCGGCTGAGGTCAGGATCTCGCGGTTTGTGAGTTCGAGCCCCGCGTCGGGCTCTGGGCTGATGGCTCAGAGCCTGGAGCCTGCTTCTGATTCTGTGTCTCCCTGTCTCTCTGCCCCTCCCCTGTTCATGCTCTGTCTCAAAAATAAATAAATGTTTAAAAAAAAAATTAAAAAAAAAAAGGAACCTGATTTTTCTATATAAAAGAAACCAAAATATTTAAGATATAAAGTAAACCATAGAGGTTGAAGAGGATAATTTATAATTATAAAGAATCAGTATATATATAGATATAATAATTATATGTTTGTGTGAGTTTAATAGCATAGGCTCAAATATAAAATGAGAAATTGATGGGAATATAAGTAAAAATAAATCCAGAGTGTCATGGTAGAATTGAACACACATTTTTTAAATAACTGATCAAACAAACCAAAATTAATTAGAATATAAAATGCATAAATAATACAATTTCAAATTGGACCTAATTTTTATATATAGAATACTTCATCAAAAATCTGCAATTCTGCAATATGTGTGTGTGTGTGTGTGTGTGTGTGTGTGTGTGTGTGTGTGTGTGTGTTTGGGTACATATTAAACATTTATCAAAATCTACCATATTCCGAGCCACAAACCAGGCAGGTCTCAACAAATTCACATATTGAAATCATATAGAGTATTCATTGATCACAATATAAATAAGTTAGAAAATAATAGCAGTAAGTTAAAAACCCCTATACATTTATAAATTGAGTTTCTAAGTGACTTATAGGTCAAAGAGCACATTTAAAGCAGAAATATGAGAATAGTTAAAACTGAATGATGATTAAAACACTCATATCAAAATTTATAAGTGAAAGTAAAATAGGGCTTAGAGGAAATTTATTAAAATGCATATATAATGAAACAGAAAAGAGTGAGAATTATCTAAGTATCCATTGGAAGAAATTATTTTAAAAAAGTAAATGTAGAAAAGTTACAAAAAAGGAAATTAAAAAGAGAAAAGTATTAAGTGAAACTGAAAACAAACCTGTAGTACAGAAGATTAGCTAAACCTAAAGTTGCGTTTTTGAGAATACCAAAATAAATACATACATATAAACCTCTGGCAAAGAATTAATGAAGAGAGTAGATATAAATAATATTAGGAATGAAAAGTGGATATCACTATGGAACTTATAGGCACTAAAATAATAAATGGGTATTACAAAAAAAATTATATTCAGATAAAATTTAAATAAAATGGATAAACTCTGAGGAAAGCTGAATTCTTGTAACTGACATAGGGTTAAAAAAACAAAATCTGGATAGTTTGTAAATATTAAATAACTTATTCCTATAATTAGAATAATTTTCACTAGAAAAATTCCAAACCCACATGAATTCACTAAATGATGGTGTTATAAATTAGGATAGTGGTAGTTTTTGGAGAAAAAAATGAGGTAGAAGTTGGAAACTGGAATTTGGGGGCCACCTGGATTGCTGTAATGTTCTATTTCCCAAGTTGGATGGCCATTATGTGGCTGGTGTCACTTTGTGATAATCCCCTCATTATTTTGTGATAATTCAATCACACTTTGATATTTTCCTTTATATAATTTATACTGCAATGAATATAATGTAATGAGAAAGTTTACAGAAGGAACATAATGGTGCACATATCAGTAATATGTATAGATATGTTAATATCTAAAACCATATAGTTAGCATCTTAGACTGGGTATCCACTGGCAAGAGAGGGAATGCGTATGGAAACCTGCCATTTAAAAAAAAGAGAAAAAAAATTTAAGGGTCATACTGAGAGCAATGGTGATAATGTGTAATCAGTCATAGAGTATGATTAACTCTGTGCTCTGTATCTGAAGTCAAACAAGCAGAGGATAATCTTCCAGGTAAATCAGGAAATGGGTGAATATCTCCTCTAGGAATGATGTTCTGACATTTTTCTAGTATACATTATTCACCTTTATATGGCTATTAAAACTAGTTGGGATGGATAAATGAAAAAAAAAGGTTAGTTTGGATTGGATGTCCATTTTATTTTATTTTATTATTTTATTTTATTTTATTTTATTTTATTTTATTTTATTTTATTTTATTTTATTTTATTTTACTTTATTTTATTATGTATCATTCAGTCAGTAAGCATATATGTGTCTCAAAAAATCTTGGCAGTCTTATGTACATGTACACTGCTCATTTATGAAATTATAGAGTACCCATGTAGATTAATTTCAGATAATCAATTAAAATTGTAGGTAAATATATGAGACACAGGCAGCTTCAGTTTTTGAACTTTTTTTTTTTATCATGGAAAAGGCAGTGTTCATTTTTGTTTAATGGTGATATGAGGGGATTAGATCAGTATCTCCTAACATTTTTATTACTCTTCTACCCCCATATTTTGAAAGAATATTCTCACAAGAGTGAGTTTATTATTTGGTAATTATTTAAATCTGTATCAGCCATCGCATGAGTTTTTACATATTGCCACTCTAAGTTGATATAAATCTACGCTGATGCTTTTTCTATATTATGAAACTCACCTATACTACCTGTATGATTTTTATGTTTTTTGTTTTGAAAATTTGAAAATAACTTCTAGAATACTGACATTAGCTAAAGGAACACTAGAAATATGAGGATACAAAACTAAAAACCAATGGGGTAATTGGTATCTAAAATATCTTCTAATAGCTAAATGTGTGAATCTGTGACTTTACCATGAGTAATAGCTTTCAGAATGCAAAAATTTTGAAGAGAACTATGAGTCTTTATGTCATTAGTTATTGTCTCCATAATCATTATACAAAAGCAAGATAAAGGTTTTAATACACACGTATTTAGGTAGATATAGATATAGATAGATATAAGATATATACTCTTTAGTATTGTAGATCTTAGTGATTGCAAAACACAGTTTATTGTCTTAGACTCTGCATCTGGAGTTCTGTCTTGTCCTGCAAGAGAGTGGATACAGCATTAAAATTTGAGAGAGACTAATGTCTGGGAGGAGACAGGAGCCTGGAGTAAGGGAGTAAGGGTCCTTACTCTGTTTTTATTAGGAGTAGAAGGCTTACAAGCATGATGGACATGCACAGAGAGACAATAAAACTGTGAACATTAACGCATGGGAAAAGGGGGTTTTGAAGAAATATGCTGTTAGGGGTTTGGGTCAATAACAAAACAAAATCCTGGGGCTGGGAGGAAGGTTGTTTACTACAGACAAGAGGAGCCACCTCTGTTTACATAAACTTGGCCTAGGGGACAAGAAAGACAGAGCATGCTACCTCAGGGTCAACAAGGCACCTTTCTTTTGGTAATTAGCTCCACTCAGAGCAACTTCCCCCTGCTGTGGTGTAAAGTCCTGTTTTCCTATTTTTGTCCTTCCTTCCTGTGAAAGCACCTTTCTGCTATTATACTAAGTTGGGGGACGTTTCTGCCCTGAATACCTAATCTTGTTTACCTCACTTTTGATGCTTTCATCCTGAGGCTTTTCTATTCATATACCTTTGTCCTATACTAGGGGCCTTTGCCCTGTTTACCTAATCTTGTTTACCCAAACTTGGGTGTGTTCATCCTGTGTCTAATTCTTTATGCCTTGTTAACCCATTGGTGCATGCTCAGGGAATTTGTAAGCTTATTCCCCACAGTTTATTACTCAGGAGAATAATTTTGCTGATATTACATTTTCCAAAGTAAAATTTGTACAGTTGTCCTGCCCAGTGTAGTATGTATTTAGTGATTTATAAACATGTTTAAGTAAGTAGGCAAAAGTAAACTAGTCACTTGGATAGATTCCAGTATAGCAGAGGGGGAAAAAAAGCCAATGTCTGTAAGGTTTAATTTTGGTTTAACTAGATTATCTTGAAAACTTTGTCATTAAGTCAATTACTTCATGTAGGTAAATTCAGTTTTCAGCTGTGTTACTAGGTCCCCTGCTACATTTTTATTTAATCTATACTAGATTAAACTTCTACAACTTGCTGACTAATCCTATACCAGAGATTAAAAAAATACCTCTTGAGTTTTTCTCAGGCATGTTTTTCAATGGAAACATAGCAAAGTATTTTGTACCCCAAAAGAAGACACAGAATACCAAATAGGCTTTTGGAAGATACAATATACAGAAAAAGCTCAGGATCAAAAAGGAGACATGAGCTCCAGTGTCATGTTTGGCCCACACCAGTTGTATGAATTTGGGACAATTATTTTCTTTTTGGGCCTCATATGATTCAGATATAAAATGGAAAAGATAATAAAGTGGACATTACCTTAATGGACTTCCACTCACCTAACTCATTTAGTTAACTGTCTCCATATCCTCTGGAAACATGCTAATTGATGACCAAGCTCTCTGAGCTCTTGGTACTGGTAGACTACTCTCTAGCATACCTATATATTTTTTCCTACAAAAGTAGTTTTTGCATGTCACGCTTCAGGTATCACCCCCCAAATAAAAAGGTATTAATGTGGTTATACTTGGCATTGTAATCACATTATTTATTATATCATAAATTGATAAAATATGAATATTTAATAGTTTTGATTACTTTGGAAAGGCTATAAAGATATGAAACACAAAAATTATACATCTTTGGGAGATACAGTGGTTAATGATGGGAAATACAAATATGTAGAATTTGGCACACAGGTTCACAAATATTTTAAGTTATGATTCCATTTAAAAATAACAAAAGCTAGACATTAAGAAAGATCAATTATGGGTATGATTTGATGAAGAATATTCACTAGAATCCAATCAACAGATCAGAAAAAATAAAATATCCTTGTCCTATATAACTATGTTTTAAATGTTTTAAGTTAAAATGAAATATTAAACTGAATTCTGATAATGGCAGTGGAGCAAGTGATCAACAAATTTTGCTACAGTTAACATAATACTGGGATAAAAAAAGATTTAAAGGCCCTAGAACATAAGCAGATGGAGCCAGGAAGTTTACTTTTGAAAAACTTCCAACTGCAACAGCTAAGACAGAGTTTGTGACCTTCCTTCCTTCATTCCTTCCGTCCCCCCTCTCTTTTTCTTCTTTCTTTCTTTCTTTCTTCTTCCTTTCTTTCTTTTTCTTTCTTTCTTTCTTTCTTTCTTTCTTTCTTTCTTTCTTTCTTCTTTCTTTCTTTCTCTCTCTCTCTCTCTCTCTCTTTCTTTCTTTCTTTCTTTCTTTCTTTCTTTCTCTCCTCCTCTTTCTCCTTGTCCTCCTTGTCCTCCTCCTCCTTCTTCTTCTTCTTTGCATGATGATGTTCCCCAGTGTCTGTCTGCCCATTATAATATGCCAATGACAGGGAAACACCAGGGATCCCTTGTAAACAGGCAGAGATCAGAGAGGACTCTAACCTTGAAAGACAGAGCTATGTAAGTGGAACTTTTGAGTTAGCTATTTCCTGAAATGACCACAAAGGATCACAGATGTTATATTTGTAGACAAACTTCAGGCACTTATTACAAATATGTTTATATAATTAAAGAAATACATGTTGAAATGACTAAAGAACATGGTTTTAATGAGTGAGCAGATAGGAAATCTCAAAAAATAATTAAAATGATTAAAAAAGGAAATCTTAGGCCTCAAAAAAAAATAGTAACTAAAAAAAAAAAGTAGGTTCAGATGATTCAAAAAACTTTGAAGACTGGAGAAGAATTAGTAAACATGAAATAAATCTATTAAAATTAAGCAATATGAAGAAAAGAAAGAAAGCAATTTGAGGGAGAATGAACAGAGTTTCAGAGATCTATGACAATAAATAATGGTTCAATTTACATGTCACAACTATCTGTAGGTACATATATCTGATAATGGGCTTATATCTAGATTATATAAAAGACACAACTCAAAAATGCGAAGACAACATAACATAGGCAAAGGATTTGGACAGACACTTTACAAAAATATATACAAAGAACCAATAAGCATATTAAAATCTGCTCAACATTTTAGTTATCAGGAAAAAGCAAATTAAAATCACAAATGAATTACCACTATACAACCATTAGAATGCCTAAAATTTTAAAAGAGAAAATTATGTCTAGAATGTAGATGTTCATTTCAACTGAACTCCACATTTCAGATGAAATGTTCATTCATTGCTGATGGAAATGTAAAATAATATGACTATTTTAGAAAAGTTTGGCAGTTTCTTGAAATTTAGATATATTCCTAACATGCTCCATATGTCTTCATATTCTATTTGGAATAGAGGCTGCTGCTTGGGGCATGTTTTTCTCATGGACGATCACAGAACCCCTCCCATCCCCCCCGAAAAAAATAGTGGGAATATGTGCTGTCTTTTGAAGTCTTGGCCATAATTGGTACATTGAAACTTTCATCCTCATGTTATTAGCCTAAGCAAGTCATGATTAAATTAAACATTGATAGGTTGAGGGAATATACTCTATACTTTGTGTGAGTGGCACTGAAAAGTCATAGGACAAATGTAGATATTTTAATTCAGGGGCAGTGGGGAAAATTCTGTCAGAGATGATATCTTTTGTTACAACATTAGCAACTATTAACATCACTATTTATTGAAGAAACAGGATGACAAATGGCACAGTTTTGATTAATGGGTATTAAAGAGTAAGAAAGACTAGGATCACACCTGAAAAGAGGCTGGAAGTGCTTATCCAAGGACAACATTCTTTGTTGAGCATTTTCTAAGGAAAATGTTCCCCAACCAAATTTTAAGTAAGCAATTTTCGTGTCTAGACATAAAGGGACTTTGTGATAGTATAATGCCCCCGATTTCGAATCTGAGAGACCACCAAGGAGCCGATACCGATGTAAACGCACGAGGGTTTATTTGCAAGCTCAAGCTTGGGCCCAATTATACCCGACACAGCGGAGCAGGGACTTGGACCCCTAGGTTAAAAGGCGTAGCAGTTTTATAGGGGCCAGTGGCCAACGAGATTGTAACACACACAGAAAGTTGCATAGTCATGCCAGTCCACACGCAGGTGGCCCATTGAATTACAATTTACCCTATAGTAACTGTTTGAACTTGCTTATCACTCTGGTCAGAATTGGTGTGCAAGTTTGGCGGGCAAAAGGCGGGGTTTACATTCTTTGGCGGTTAGGGGTTCCACATTCCTATTTGAGCCGGTTTCCAGGAAGGGTGTGCTCAGCGGCTTGACTAGGGTGAGGGAGTGTCTTAAGCAATAAGCAGGTCATGTGGGGGTTATACATGAGATGGTGGGTGTAGCACAAAATGGAGTTAGTCTTGCTTTGCTTGTCCAGGGGTAGGGGATTTTTGTTAAATTCCTTGGATCCCACAATAGTGTTGGAACTAAAGCTCAGGTCTTCTTTTTTCCATTTTCCTGGGAATAATCATAACATTTGTAAATACCTTATAGTGTATGAAATTTTTTGTATATTAACTGATTTTCCCTTTAAGAATGCTGAAAGGTAGCATTTATTACTGAAACTGTTTTATAGATGAGCAAAATAGAATACCAGAGAAGTGAAGTGACTTGTCCAAATTCACTTAGCCATTAAAAAATCATGGCTACGAGTCAAACCTCTATCTTCTGATACTAGTCACAGAGCTTTTACAGTATTTGATAGTTATTAATTCAGATTTGAACATATTGAAAGTGTTCAAAAATACTTGCATAATTGAATTTACACAGATGAGCAAATACTGCTTTGGTTCAGTAAGGAGAGAATAAATCTCAAGTCTGAAGGAATTGTTTTCTTTCACATTCTACCCTTTTTGAATATGCAGAAAGTCTTTACTTTCTTCCAATTTTGCCCATGTATGATTGAAAATAGCAGCAGTTCCTCAAATTTGCAGTTGTTAGTATATAGCAAAGTCTTTTTTCATGCTACAACTAAAGCAGATAGCATTATTATCTCCATCTTATGAAGAGGAAACAGATGGCCTATAAAGGCTTGCCCAGTATCACAGCAGCAATATTAGCAGCTAAACTAAAATTTCAACCAGGTTTGTTCCATTATTTTTTTGATAAATTCCATTGCATTTGTCTGTGATTATTTAGGATTTGGCCTCATATGTAAAATATCCTCCTCAACTCTAGAGAGATGATTACATTGAGACCGTTTAATTGCAGTAATATTAATGTCTTCATTAAAATTTTATATTCTAGTCAAAATATGTCCACCTTTTCTGGCAGTTCTTAATGTTTTTAGGCTGCTGAGTTCCCATGGGACCTGCTGAAAACACTTAATTAAGAGGTAATTGTTCGAGCATATGTTAATTTTTACTTGTTTATTAGCATAGATCCTCTCTTGAAGTCCCCACCTCCTTTTTTCTTCTTCTTCTTTTTTTAAGTGTTAAATTGTCTTGTTGTCATTATCCCTCAGGAAGTATCATCTTTTCATTTATGGCTTAAAGTTTTATCTACAGACCCCATAGTAAATGGTGCCACACATAGCAATAGAAAAAGGGACAAGGAAGGTGAATCCTTTATTCTTAAAATGCCTCTCTTTTCCTGCTCTTTGCAACCAGAGAGTTATTCCAGTGCTCCAATACTGAATTCCCCAAAACATATTCCATATACTGAAAAGAGTTTCAATGGGCAACTGTGTTGAGACACACTGAATTTAACCCTTTCCCTTTTAATATTTCTGTTTCACATATTGAAGCACTGAGAAGAACACTAGTATAAGAAATTTGGCCAGTTTTTAAATTCATAATTTATTTTTTTTTAATTTTAAATGTTTATTTATTTTTGAGACAGAGAGAGACAGATCGTGAATGAGGGAGGAGCAGAGAGAGAGGGAGACACAGAATCCCAAGTAGGCTCCAGGCTCTGAGCTGTCAGCACAGAGCCCAATGCGGGGCTTGAACCCACAAACTGTGAGATTGTGATCTGAGCTGAAGTCTGATGCTTAACGAACTGAGCCACCCAGGCGCCCCTTAAATTCATAATTTAAAGACTTAGAAAGAAAAAAATATTATTTAAAATTTTTCTCAAGGAAAGAGAAAAGTAACAAAACTCATCGTGTGTGAGCTTGTGATGGCAGAACAGAAAATCATTTTGTATACTTTATGTACAAATTATTATTTTACTTTATTTGTATTATTTTACAAATTGTAAAATTATTTACAAAATAATTTTGTTGATACCAATTAGGACTGATAAAATGATCAGAAATGCAGTCAAACCTTTAAATAATGACTTTATTTGTAATAAAAGTGAAACAAAAGTAAGTATTCAAAAATAAAAACTAGTACGTAAAGTGAAGCTACTTGGTCTGCAGCTTAAAATATTTAGTTCAAAAATGCTATCTTGTTACTCAGTAATAAAAATGAATATTTAGCATAAATTAATTTAACCAAGTCAATATTGGGGAGTAGGGTGTTCTAAGTTAGAGGAAACGATGTGATTCTTAGATTTTACACATGCCCATAAAACAGGAACTTACGATCTACTAGGGCCTTGGAAGGAAGGTTGGAAGTAGAACCTGTGGGTGGAAGCCACACAGAACATAAATTTGCTCTATATCAGAGATAATTTAAATAGATTATGTGATATTGTGGCTATAGCTATCATTTACCGGGCACACAGTATACATCAGTCTGTTCTAATATATAGCATTAACTTAGTGAATCCTTACAAACATCCTCTAAGTACTCTCATTATTCCTGCTTCATGTATGAGAAAACTAACTTGGAGACATTTCCAAGGTCACATATGTTTTAAATGGTAGAAACATGATATAAACCCAGATAACATGTGGCTTCAAAATCTGTTCTCTTAGCACTTGTTGTAGTTGTCCTATAAGGGAAATAGTTACTCATCACTAAAAATGTTCAAACAGCAATTGAAAATGTACTTGCTAGGCATGTCATAAAAGGGAATTTAAAGCATGTAGAAGGAAAGTTAGACTCCAACCCTGAATTTCTGTTTGTATACAATTTTTAAAATATGTCTTTGGAAAAAAACATAAACTAAGCTTAATATTCTGCAAGTTGTTGAACATCTTAGGCCATAGCTTTTACTTTTCTTGGACTTTCACTAGGCTTCAAATAGAGCTAGACACAGCATAAGTCAAAAATATACATTTGCTAATTGAATAAGTTTTAATTACTTTGTATGTATCTCACTGAGAAAATTTAGAACTAGTTCATGTTTCACCAAATTCCTCTTGATGTAAACTTACCTTAACTTCCTCAACATTTACCTACTACTTCCTCCATTTGGATCAGCACTCTCTCTGTCTCTCTTTCCCTCCACCTATTCAAGGCTAACTGTCTCAGGTATTTCTACAATTACACCTTTTGTTGCCTCTGTCCCACCAACGTCTTTCCTTCCTTCCTTCCTCCCTTCCTTCCTTCCTTCCTTCCTTCCTTCCTTCCTTCCTTCCCATTTCCTTCCTTCTTCCATCGTTCCCTCTCTCTCTCCTCCTCTTCCCTTATTTCTCCTCTTTTTATCTCTCCTCTCTTTCACTCACCTCCCCTTCTCCTCTCTCTTCCCTTACCCTCACTCATTCATATAATGAAATATTTATACAATGAAATATTTTGTGACCATGAAAGAGAATGAAGTATTGATGTATGCAACCACATAGATAGACCTTGAAAATGTTATTGTTAGTGAATAAAGTCTGTCACAAAAGACAACATATTGTATGATTCAATTTACTGGAAATATCCAGAATAGGTATATCTAGACAGTTACTAAATTAGTGATTGTCTAGGGCTTGGATAGGGTCAGAGGAGGTAATAGTTTGGGGATAATAAAAATATTTCAAAATTAGTAGTGATGGTTGCAAAAATGTACACATGCTAAAAACACTGAATTATACACTTTAAAAGGGTGAATTTTATGGAATGTGTATTACATATTGATAAAACTGATATTAAAAAATATATATTTGTATATACACATACATATACACTGATTTATGGGATACATAGATTGCTTCCTGTTTTTTTGTAAGCTTAACTTATTTAGGGATCACATAGAACATGATCATATATTTTCTTCTTAGAATGTTAATAAAAAGTCTTCCCAATAGAGTTAGGACATACTGTTATTTCTTTTTATTATAAACTTTTCAGAATTCATAAAATAAGCGTGGTCATATAAGGTCTCCTATTTTTAATGCATCTTTATGTCAAGGACACAGTATCTTTTTAAGCATTCTCTAAAACTCTAAAACAGTTTGAATACTCTTTTGTGCCAGAAATACCTATCTTGTAATTCTGGCCCTGACACTATATATGGGTGTGACCTTGGGAAAATTACCAACTTTTCTGAATTTTAGTTTATTCAGATATAAAATGGATGTCTAAGTCAGAGATTTTGGTAGGAATTATATGTGTACACAATACTCTTCTCATTCCTTCACTTAAGTTTTCTGAGCTTTGGTTTTCTAATCTATATAATGGGCTGACCTATCTCACAGTCTATAAATGTAATTTAAATTAGATATTGTAATTAAATCTCTTCATGCAGAGCATGACACAATAAATGGCAGTTTAAAAATTATTATTGTCATTGTCACAATATAATTTATCTTTTATACGTAGCACCCACATCCTAGCACACATATCCCTGTTATTCTCTTTTTGTGTCCTTGTCCCTCTACCTTCAACTGTTCTCTTCCCCTGTTTAGTGCCTTGTATATACTCAGTTTTGTCTTTTGGCAGTTGTGGCTAAAAGAACTAAATTCTGTGATGCTCTCTACATATAAATACTGGTAAATCTATGCACCAAGTTCCCACTTTGTTAAATTCTATGAGGTACAGAGTTGTATGTATCTTCCTGAAAAGGGCCTCTTAGGTTGTTGGGAAGTAACATATGTATACACATAAGTATAATACAAGTTAGAAAGAGGTCAGTACCAACCATGCAGAAGTTTAAAAAAAAACAAGGATAGGGCATTTATAGTTGAAATAAGGGATAGACATGAGGGATCAGAGAAATTTATAAAAGAGGAAAATGTGGTAGGCAGAATAATGACCATCCAAAGATATCAGCATCCCAATCTCAGTAACTTGTTTTTATTTTTAAAGGAATTTTAAAAATGTTTATTTATTTTTGAGAGAGAGACAGAGCACAAGCAGGGGAGGGGAAGAGAGAGAGGGAGACACAGAATCTGAAACGGGCTCCAGGCTCTGAGCTATCAGTGCAGAGCTGGACATGGGGGTTGAACCCATGAACCGTGAGACTGTGACCTGAGCCGAAGTCAGATGCTTAACCGACTGAGCTACCCAGGCACCCTCAATCTTTGTAACTTGTAAAAGTGTTAGCTTGAATGACAAAAAAGAATTACAGTTGCAGATGAAATTAAAGTTGCTAATCAGCTGATCTTAAATTATATTAGGTTATTAAATAGGCTCGATAAAATCACAACGGTCCTTAAATGTAGAAAAGGGAGGTGGGGTGCCTGGATGTCTTAGTCGGTTGAGTGTCTGACTTTGGCTCAGGTCATGATCTCGTGGTTCATAGGTTGGATCCCCAGGTGGGACTCTGTGCTGACAGCTGAGTCTGGAGCCTGTTTCAGATGCTGTGTCTCCCTGTCTTTGTGCGCATCCCCCATTCTCTCTCTCTATCTCTCTCAAAAATAAACATAAAAAATATAGAAAATAATAAAATTGAAATAGAAAGAAAAGGGAGGCAGAAGAGTCAGCAAGGGAAAGATGTAACTATGGAAGAAAGGCACAAAAAGATGCAATGTTGCCAAGTTTGAAGATCGAAGTGGGCCACCATCTAGGTCAACGGGTGACTTCTAGAAGGTAGACAGGTCACAGGCATGGATTTTTTTCTAGAGCCTCCAGAAAGTTGTATAGTCATATCGAATCTTTGATTTTAACTCAGTGAGATACATGTATTACTTCTAATAATTTAGAAGGACTGAGATTTCTTTTTCTTAAGCTACAGAATTTTTGTTGTTATAGCAACAATAAGAAATGAATATAAAAGGCCATGATAGAAGGCTATCATTGCATAGTCCTTCATCTGTGGAAGTTTGTATTTCTGACAGATCACACTCATTCATTCATCCATTCATTAAACAAACAGTAATTGACTACTTTTCCAGGCATAATTTCAGAAGCAGAGATGTAGCTGTAAGTCAGACAAAATTCCTGTCCTCTGAGAACTTGTAGATTAGTGGGAGGCAGTCAATAAACATATAAACATTTACATCAAAAAAAATAAAAATCAGGATGTTTATACTATTAATATATTACTAGTTCCGTGAATATTTATTGAGTACCTAATACATGTCAGAACTTGTTCTAGCCTGAGGGTATAACCGGCAATCATTAAAGGCAGCAAAGAAAAGTTCTTCAAGGCAGAGGCCCTGAAGCCCCACAGTTTGGTTTTTATTCCCATTTTATCCATTTATTATGTTGTGACCTTGGACAAGTTACTTAATATCTATGTCTCAGGCTCTTAATCTGAAAAATACAGATAGTAATAGTCCCTAAATGATAAGGGTGTCATAAGGATGAAATGAAATAGAATATTTGGAAAGTACTTAGTGTAGTGCCTGCCTCATTGTATATACAATGCAATTGGTTGATGAGTTAAAGAAAAGATTGATCAAACCAACTCATTTTGTCTGAAAAGAATTCAAGCTGGGGTAAAGAGACATACATTATACAAAAAAATTTATATATAGTATGAAAAATATTAGATTCTAGCATTCATATAAGTTGGGGTCTTAAAGTACCAGGGACTATGAAATGTATGTTTTTCTGGAAACATAGAAATTTAATGCCATTATTTTTAGAAAGGTGACTTTCTTCAAATGGTTCAAACCACTCTAAGGAAGGAGCTGACTCGGCATCTTCCAAACAATAGAGGCAGACAAGATCATGACACAAGTTCTTTGTCATCCTTTACATGGTCCAGTGTATAAGAAATGGGAAAAAGACAATTCATTTTTCAAGCTCCTTCATGTACTCCTTGCGTGGGCTGGATTCTCTAATGGTTTATTTCAGGCCATTTCCACCTTTTCTCTAAGATCAATATTTCAAATACAATATATTCTGGATGTGTGTATAGGTTTGAACGTTCATGTGTGGTTGTGATATTGTGTTCCATTTCTAACTTTTGTACTGCTGGTATAACTGAAAAACAGGAGAGACAGGTCTAAAGAACTCTAAAACCAGCAGGTGATCAGTAGCAAAGTAAATCCCATTAGTTTATAAGGGATGAAACTATATGAAGAACAGACAAAAAAAGATGGTGAAGGAGGAGAAAGAGAAAAATATATCAGGTGATTGGCCCTGGATATGCGCAGTAGCTGAATAAGAATATTCAGAGCCTACTGATTTTTTTTCTTCTTATAAAAAAGGAAATCACAAATATGCTATTCAAGATACAAATATAAGATATTTCTGGGTAAAGAACAACTCAGCAAGACAACAACTTTCCATTTAGTACCTTTCTGTCCATCCATCCTGTAGGGTGTATGTGAAAGGGTCGACAAGAGGTAATTATAACAATGGGAACCCAGTGAATCCATTAGATTATCTTTCTGGGACTGAAGTGAAAAGAAAGAGGAGGAAGATTGAGCAGCAGCTAATTTTGGAGCTATCAGAAATATATACTCTGGTGGAATTGTGAAAAAGCATTTGGACTCAGTATTAATAATCTTGGGAGCTCAATCCAGATTCCTTAGTGTGGTCTATGCCACTACCGACCTACATTTAAGAGGAAGGTGAGGTTTCATCAGTATCAAGCATTCCCAGTCATCACTCACTCCACCTTCTATTCATTGTCTACTCCAGCTCTATCTACCTTTCTGGGTAGCTTGACTTTCTCACCAGAAGTGCCTTTTCCACTGTTTCTCTGGATTTTAACATGCAGCTATCCAACCACTGCCTGTTCTTGCAGATCATTTAATCTTTCATTCATCCAGTGATGTAACTGAATGCCTGTCATATAACTTACTTTATCATTCAGTCAGTGCTTACTATGTGCTAGGCATAGGAATCACACCTTGATATACCATATTTTGTTTATTCTTGAAAAAAAAACATTGTAAGAGTCATATTTTTATCCCAATTATTTACTAAGAGCATATGGTTAGAAAGTGGCAGGGGAAGAACTTGGACTCTCCTTTTGGGCTTCAAAGTTTATGCTCTTAATCATGTAACTCTGTGACTCTGTATAGGTGCTAGGGATAATAGGCTCAAAACAGCCAGTCTCTCCCTGGAGTGACTTCACGTTTGATGGGCCAGACAGGGAAACTGATGCTTTCTATATTGTAGACTGAGAACCTCGGTTGAGAGAAGGGTGTGGTTTGCAGAGTAGAAGAGTAAAAGGATCTTGGTTGGCTGTTTACCATAATCTTATAAACTGAGTAGAAAGGCCCAGAAAATGGTATCCTACCAGAGCTGAGAATATGTTAACAGACATGCTTTTGGAAAACTGCACATGATTCACTAGAATTGGAGAATAGGGTGGCATACGATTAGTTGTAAGACACTGTGATATGTGATACCTTAGAGGTTTTCAAGACATGATAAAGGGATACAGAGATGGGACATCTAGAATTCTCCCATAGTGTGAGAGGTCAAGGATGACTCTGAAGAGTGGGCGACACACGATATGTGCTAAAGGAAAAATGGAAGTTACCAAGAATGGGAAGGGAGGGAGGACATTCCAAACAAAAATGCAACATGCCTAAAGGCAAAGAGTCATGAAACAGTGAAGAGAAACACTGAATAGTATTTTTTTTAAGGTTGAAACAAAGTGTACTTGTGGGGACATGGGGAAAAATGAGGAAAAGTTCAGATTACAAAAGTCTCTTGTGCTAAACTATTTATTAGTCCTGTAAGATATCAGGAAACTCTTAAGGATATTAAGCAAGAAACAAAATTGATACAATTTTGATTCTGGGATAAGAGACCATTGCTCTGGTAGCAATGTAGTAGGTAGAACAAAGAGAGAAGGTGGCTACACTTTGAAGATAAAAAGAACAACCAGGGGACTGCATCGGTAATCTAGAAGATAAGTGATCTAGAATCTAAGTAATCTAGAAGACATGAATGAAAAATATGGTCTCAAAATAGGCATTGGTGGGAGAGTTTTTAATGGTCTGGTAAAAAGGTAACAAAAATTATTCTCATATTTCTGGCATAGGAAGTTCAAGAACAAAAGTTGATTATGATCCAATTTATCTCAATTCTAGACATGAGTAATTTGAAATGTATGTAGAACATTCAAGTTGACATGTGCAGAAAGCTTTTGAAATCTAGAGGTCAGCTAAGATAGAGGCCAAGAATGTGCATATCAATAAATACTGTTCCTTTCTCTCTTTTTCTTCTGGGACCCTTGTAATGTGAATGTCTGTTCACTTAATGTTGACCAGGAGATCCTTTAACTTATCCTCATTTTTTTTTTTTTTGAGAGAGAGAGCACAAGTAGAGAAGAGGGGCAGAGGGAGAGAGAGAATCTTAAGCAGGCTCCCTGCTCAGCACAGGCCTGACGCAGGGCTCGATTTCACAACTGTGAGATCATGACCTGAGCGGAAACCAAGAGGAGGACACCTAACCAACTGAGCCACCCAGGCACGACCCCTGCTTCATTTTAAAAATTCTTTTCTCTTTTTGATGTTCACCTTGGGTAACTGGGTGACATGAGGCAGGTGTTAGCTAATGCTATAGTATTATTTTGCAATATATACATCTATGAAATCAATAGGTTTTATACCCTAAATGTATGCAATGGTGGATGACAGTTATGTCTCAAAAAAGCTGGAAAGAAATCTCTGAAAAAAAAATTCCTTCATTTCTCTACTTTACTTTTGATCCTCATCAGGTTGTTTTGTTCCTTTTCTAAGCAATACTAATTATACATTAACCATTGGAAGAAACTTTAAAAAATTTTTTTTAACATTATTCATTTTTTTGAGAGACAGAGAGACAAAGCATAAGTGGGGAGGGGCAGGGAGAGAGGGAGACACAGAATCTGAAGCAGGCTCCGGGCTCTGAGCTGTCAACACAGAGCCCCATGTGGGGCTGGAACTCACAAACCACGAGATCATGACCCGAGCAGAAGTCGGATGCTTAAGTGACTGAGCCACCCAGGCCCCCAACCATTAGAAAATTCTTAATGCCCCATCTCATATTTAATGTGGAGCTACTCAGGGGCTCCTGGGTGGCTCAGCTGGGTAAATGTCTGAGTTCTGCTCAGGTCATGATCTTGTGGTTTGTGAGTTTGAGCCCATGTGGGGCTCTGTGCTGACAGTTCAGAGCCTGGAGCCTGCTTCATATTCTGCCTCCCTCTCTCCCTGCCCCTCCCCCACTTGTGTTCTGTCTCTCTCTCTCTCAAAAATAAATAAACATTAAAGAAATGTTTTTAAATATGGAACTCCTTGATTTTACAAACTATAAACATAATATTCCCACAAAATCTCAAGTAAACATTTTAAATTAATGACTACTTATGATTGTAAGGAGAGATTCATCTTTTTCAGTACTTCTAGTACCCAAAGGGAAAGCAAAACCTTTATGATCAATTTTATGGTTTTCTACTCTCCATTTTTTTTTTTCTAGTACCACTGGCATCTTATCTGCTCAACCAAAACTCTGATTACAGCCAGAGATACATTTAGGTCCTTAAAAAGATTACTATTATCACATAAAACTTTTCTAAGTTCTGCATCGTGCAAGAAGCTGCTTCGTCAGTCACTGCAGATGCCTTGGATAAGGAGCCTCTCTTCCCCAGAGTGCACCAAACTGGATAGTGACATAAAATGGCATTTGGATAGCACCGTTCAGAGCTGCTTCACATGCATTGTCTTGATGTTATCCTCATAATAGATTTCTGAAACACAGATTACTGTCACTACTTTTTTTTTTTTCCTTATTTAAAGCCAAGAAATTTATTGGCTGTTACCCAGGCTTCCTTCTAAATTAAACAACCCAAACAGTACTCATACTATCCTTGCTTCTTGATTTTAGGCATTTTGTCTCTGTTGAACTGGGGCACCTATAAAAAAAGTTTTTTTAATTGTTTTAAGTTTTTATTTAAATTCTAGTTGGTTAGCATATACTGTAACATTAGTTTCAAGAGTAGAATTTAGTGACTCATCACCTACATATAACACCAAGTGCTCATCACAAGTATCATCCTTAACACCCACACCTATCTAGCCTTTCCTCTTGCCCATCTCCCTTCAGCAACCCTCAGCAATAGTTAAAAGTCTGGAGGTGATGACAAGCACAGACATTTACAAAATTATATGGTAATACGTGAATGATAAGCCAGGAGGGTATGAGGTTGGAAGTGATGGATGAGTGATTTTAGAAGATTCTTCAAGAAAGAATGTCTGTACCACTTACATTCTTATTGTACTAATGGAGTCAATTTGTATATCTATTTTTTTTTAAACCTAGAATAAGTTTATTTTAAAACTAAAGAAATAAGCAACAACAAACTAACTTTTTACCTTCAGCCTCAAATTTATGGATGTGTAGACTACCACTTGCTTTCTCTCTAAATGGAAAACTTAATTAGAAACCTTCTACTAGAATTGATGTGTACATTTTAAATTTGTTTTCTTCATTTCACATATTATTATAAAAAATCAAAAGGCCTCTAGAGGTCACCAATGGGCTAATTTGAGAGTGGGCATCTTTGTGGTTTGTTTCTCTTAGTTTAGAATTAGTCATTATAAAGGATTATGTGTTTCCCAAAACTAGTGGGAACAAGAAATCCTCTTTGACTCTTTGCCAGCATTTTAGTTACTCGTAGACAGTTATGACTCATTTCAGTAAAATGCTGTTTATGATGGAATCAACAATCCAGCTCCATAGCTTCTAGAATGATCTTTGAGACCTTAGGGAAATCCTCATTAATTTATTGTCTTAAATACCTCCTCCACTGATGAAGCAGGCACAGTGACCCTTTAAGTCTAGGAAATGTATTTATTTTCCATGAGCAACTGAAACCCATATTGAAAGTCATTCAATTAGTGATTAGCTACAGAGCAGAGATGAGTTCTAATATATTCTTACTTTGTTTCTACTCAGTTTTCTTTTCTCTCATCCAAAGATTTGAATCCTAAGTTCAGTGCAGTTCAGTTTAATGAACTTTTCCCTAGAGCCTGACACATGCCAGTCGTGTAGTGATGGGCACTGAGATAAATTATGGTCTCTGACCTAGTGAGGATGCATACACAGATAATTAGGAAGAGGTTACCTAGTAAAATAGAGGTACATATCTTCTAGGAAACACAGGGTGCTATGGGGGTTTGTCCAAACCTGAATACTTTTCTGGGTATTTAGAGATGTTTTCCTGCTTGAAGAAATTCTTGAGATGACAAAAAAATTAGTGAAGCTTATCCAGAGAGAGAAGATGGAGAGACTGTGGAGGAAGGATGGATGAAAAGGAGGGGCATCCAGGACAACACAAACAGCAGAAATGGGATTGCATCTTTGAGCAAGAATGTCCTTCATGTGTTAATGTTTGTTTCCAAACCATAGCTTCTTCTATAAATTAAGTTTTTAGAAAGCATCAGAGGATGCAAACACAAATGCCTCTCAGCACTGGGCACGTAACCTAATAGATGAAGTCAGCTCAATCTATAAAATCTGCAACCAATGTTAATTGTGGTGAATTGGAAATCCCTTTATAAAGGGAAAGGTTGCTGTTCAAATTATGTGAATGAATGCCAAGGTGTCCTCATCTTGCCAGATCTTTCTATTTTTCAAGAGATCTCCAAATCTGGATTTTTATGTGAAATACTCTGAATTTTTAGCCATTGATAATTATATACTTCAACTTTAAGGCCCTGTGCAATCCAACAATGCATACCAAATTCATGAGTTTTGAAATAATTGCAGGTATAATTATACTACCAGATTCTGGGTAACTTTTCTTTGCAAAATAAAACCACATACATATCCATAGCAGAACAGTCACTGGACTGGGAGTCAGGAGATGTGAGTTTTACCTGTAAGTGATTGTGTTATTTTGAGCAAAGGAATTACCCAGTTTTCTTAGCTGAAAGTCATGAATTGCCTAAGTACACAATTAGACTAGCTAGCCAAGGCATTTTAATACCTGTATTTATGAGTTTTTAAATGTAGGAAGGCTCATAAATATGTGGTAAAATATAATAATTTTTACTTTCTTCTCTGCCTTCAACTTCCCACTGTCCAGCTCTCATATTGTCCTGTTGGGTGTTTCTGCCTCAGAGTCTCATATGTGGTGTTTGGGGAGAATATTCAAAAACACTGAAGTCAGGGACAGCTGTTGCACTCTGTATCCCCTTCCCTGCTCATGTTATACCCTTAACCAGTTATTCTTTGTTGATCTTTGGACAAGTTAATGAGAACTAGTTTCAGAGATGTAGATGGTAATACCATAGCTACCTGAATATTTAGGTTTAGACTAGAGGCCTGGTTGAGATCCCTTCCATGGCAGAGATCCATTTCTGTCAACCTTCTGCCACCAAGAACCTATTTGTGTTTGGATTCTTTGTTTCTTCCTCCTACTATAACAAGGGAAGCATACTACTTTATAATGCTAATCCCTCAGCTGGACATTAATTCTGTTCCCTCCCACTTTCTCAGGAACCTTAGAATTCTATTTTTTGATATTCCATTTATTTCAATCATCTCCTCTTCATAGGATCTTGACTATGCACATTTAAATATATCCAAGTCTCTCCTGTTTATTAATAAAAACATTTTAAACAATTTAAAAGTTCCCTAGATTCACTAGTCCATATAGCTACTACCCTTTATGGATTACATTCATGACTTCCGTTTTTTTTTTTTTCCTCACCAGCCTCATAGTCCTTACCCCCTTTAATGTGGCTTTCACACTTAGCACTGCACATCAAAGTCACCATAATTCTTGGTATTAAATTCAATGCATGAATTCAGTACTCATCTCAGTTGATTTTGGAAGTTTTTAACATTATCTGACACATTTCATAAATTCTCTCTTCCCATGACTTTAAAGACCCAGTACTCTACTAATGTTCCTGCTTAATTTTTCCTTTTCTTTTCTTTTTGATTATGTTTTTCCAATTTCTTGGTGAATGGACTTATAGAATGGCTGTATGAGGAGCTTGGTAGACCCATCAAGATAATAATTCCCCTGGTGAAAAATATTTTTAAAAAATTGTTTTAAGTCTCTGGAAATTGTCCAAAAGACATACATCAAATGGAGAATTATTAATGCAAGAAAATCTACTAAATCTTGATAAGAAAGTGAGAATCTGTGGCATGTGAACTGTGGCTTACTCCTACTAGTCCCAAGCTCACCCCCAGATCTAAATTATGGAAGTTTTACTCTAAATGAATATCGCCAAGAAAATGAGGGCTCTTTTGTATCTTGTATTTTGTATGTTGTATCTGAGACAACAAGGATTCCCTTCCCTTATCAGCTCCCAGTCTCTGCCCCACATACAACAGGCCAAGAATACTGCCATCTTGATTTTCCCTACCCTTGATTGTTCTCAGATTAAGGTTTCATGCCAAGAGGGGCAAGTTGAGAAGATCAGAGGTTGCTTTCCCACCCCACTTCCCACTCATAGAGTGGAGATGACACTCTAGTAGAAGCAGACCACTATCCTAGCCCCTGTCCCAATGCAGAGAGCTGAGATTCTGAACCAGAAGTAGTATTTAAGGACTAGTAACTCCACGGTTTTGCCTAAGAGCATTTAGTTATAACAGGACCTGGAGAAATTCATGCCTAAACTAGGGAGAGAGACACCCAAGAAAGACTCTCCTAGGATCATACTCATCCCTGGGGGCCTGGAAGGCTGAGGCATTCTGATTGGAATGGCCTGGTGGGAAGAATTGAAAGCATCCTTAGTGTTACACACATTAATGAGCAAAGGATGAAAAGGGTTACTGTCTGAAGAGACCTAAGCACAACCTTTGACCAAATGCTGGCTGAATAATAAGATACTCTGACCCAAGGGTGACTCCAAGGTAGCCAAGCTCAAAAATAAACCTGTACTTATCACTGGTGGTCTGGAAAACTGAACATCTGAACATATGCCCAAAGCTGTATCCTTTTAGGAGCAATCAGAGAGGGGACTTCTGAACTATTAGTCCCTGATTAGCTGTGGGCAAAAGTATAAACTCCCTGAGCTATAAAGCCTTCTCCAAGTCCCACAGAGATCCAATGGTAAAGAGTGAAAATCTTACTGGCTCAGATGAGATAAAGCACAACCTTGCTGCATTAACATAAATGTTTTATGCTGATGAAGGAGTGACCCCTGGAAAGCCATGCTTAAGGTAAAAACAAGGGGAAAATATTTGAATTAACACCGGGTAGCTATTCAAATATACACTTAAAAACAAAACAAACAAAACAAAACAAAACAAAAAAAAGCTCTGGTAAAGGTAATGATAAAAAAAACTGTAAAATTACATATTTATTTTCCTTTTATCTTTTAATTGACTTAACAAGCAATTGCTTAAAACAGTATCCATGAAATTGTATTTTTGGGCCCTTAACATACAGAAATGTAATATATTTGACAAAAACAGCACAAAGGGGTTTATTGGGGATGAAGCTATCTTGCAATAAGGAAATAACACCAGATGGCAACTTAAACCCACAGGAGGAGTTCCATTTGGAGAGACTTATAAATGATACATAAGAAAGTTAATGTTTTTTTTAAACATTATTCTCTTACATTTATTCTCTTAGATTACATTTATTCTTTTAGCATTTTTAAAATACATAATTATATAAAGCAATAATTATAATAATATATTTGGGGGATTTAAACATCTATAAGTTTAATATGTATGATAATAATAAGAAAAAGTGGAGAGAAAGGAGTAGAAATAATGTTTTTAAATCATATTGAAGGGTGAAGTTAGTGTAAACTTGAAGTAGATTCTTATGTTATGATGCATATTATAAGGCCTAAAGAAATTACTAAGAAAATAACTTTAAAAATTAGTTAAAATTTATTAAAGGAATTAAAGTGGTATGTTAGAAAATACCCACTCAGGGCAATAGGTGGTAAAGAAGGAAGAGAGTTACAAAATAGTCATAAGCCATAGAAAACAAAAAGCATGTGGCATTTGTTAATGTGAACACACCAATGATAGCATTTAACATTCAACAACCCAATAAAATAACAGAGATTGTCATTCTGGATTTTTAAAAAACTATTTATAGTGTGTAGAAGAGATTCAAAGTTATAAATAATTGAAAGTAAAAGCCTGATAAAAGCTACACTATACAGACAGCAACCACAGGAGAGCTGGAGCTATCTTGCAAATATCTATGTCTTGGGCCTCTCTGACTCCTTTGCCAACTTCTTTTCCTTTACTTTGCCTTAAATCTATTTTTCTATTTATATACCTATGGGCTATTTCATTCCAGTCCATCACTACATTATTTCCTGTCAAATTTCTTTTTTTTTCTAAGTTTTTATTTAAGTTCAAGTTAGTTAACATACAATGTAGTATTGGTTGCAGGACTAGAATTTAGTATACTGTATGTTAACTAACTTGAATATATTTAAAAAAAAAGAATTTAGTGATTTATCACTTACATATAACACCCAGTGCTCATCCAACAAATACCCTCCCTAATGTCCATCACCCAGTTAGCCCATCCCCCACCCACCACCCCTCCAGCAATTCTTAGTTCTCTGTATTTAAGAGGCTTTTATGGTTTGCCTCCCTCTCTGGTTTTATCTTATTTTCCTTTCCCTTCCCTTATGTTTTTCTGTTTTGTTTCTTAAATTCTACAAATGAGTAAAATAATACAGTATTTGTCTTTCTCTGATTTGTTTCACATAATACACTCTAGTTTCACCCCTGTCATTGCAAATGGAAAGATATGATACTTTTTGATGGCTGAGTAATATTCCATTGTATATATATACCACATCTTCTTTATTCATTCATCAGTCGATGGACATTTGGGTCTTCCCATAATTTGGCTATTGTTGGTAGTGTTGCTATAAACATTAGGGTGATTGTGTACCTTCAATTCAATTTTTGTATCCTTTGGATAAAAACCTAGTAGTGTAATTGCTGAGTCATAGGGTAGTTCTATTTTTAACTTATTAAGGAAAATCCATACTGTTTTCCAGAGTGGATGCAACAGTTTGCATTTCTAACAACACATCCTCGCCAACATCTGTTGTTTCCTGAGTTGTTCATTTTAGCCATTCTGACAGGTGTGAGGTAGTATCTCATAGTTTTGATATGTATTTCCGGATGATGAATGATGTTGAACATTTTTTCATGTGTCTGTTAGCCATTTGTATGTCTTCTTTGGAGAAATGTGTGTTCATGTGCTTTGCCCATGTCTTCACTGGATTATTTGTGTTTTGGGCGTTGAGTTTGATAAGTTCTTTATAGATTTTGGATATTAATCCTTTATCTGTTATGTCATTTGCAAATACCTTCTCCCATTCCAAAGGTTGCCTTTTAGTTTGGTTGATTGTTTCCTTCACTGTGCAGCAGTTTTTTACCTTGATGAAGTCCCAATAGTTCATTTTTGCTTTTGTTTCTCTTGCCTCTGGCGACATGTCTAGTAAGAAGTTGCTATGGCTGGTCCACTTTCATTCTTCTGTATGTTGTCCACTTTTCCCAACAAAATTTGTTGAAGAGACTGTCTTTGTTTCCTGCTTTGTCAAAGATGAGTTGCCTATATGGTTGTGAGTCCATTTCTGGGTTTTCTATTCTATTTCGGGATCTATGTGTCTGTTTTTGTGCCAGTACCACACTGTCTTGATCACTATAGCTTAGTAACACAGCTTGAAGTCTGGAATTGTGATGCCTCCAGGTTTTCTTTTCTTTTTCAAGATTGCTTTAGCTATCCAGGGTCTTTTATGGCTCCATACAAATTTTAGAATTGTTTGTTCTAGCTCTGTGAAAAATGCTGGTGTTATTTTGATAGGGATTCTATTGAATGTATATAGATTGCTTTGGATAGTATACACACTTTAACAATATTTGTTCTTCCAATCTATGACCACAAAATGTTTTCCCAATTCCTTGTGTCTTCTGCAATTTCTGTTTTAAGTATTCTGTAGTTTTCAGAGTATCTTTTACCTCTTTGGTTAGATTTATTCCTAGGTATCTTATGATTTGGGTGCAATTATAAATAGGATCAATTCTTTGATTTCTTTTTCTATTGCTTCATTATTGGTGTATACAAATGCAACAAATTGATTTTCTATCCCACATCTTTGCTGAATTCATGTGTCAGCTCTAGCAATTTTTTGGTGGAGATTTTGAGTTTTCTACATCAAGTATCATGCCATCTGCAAAGAGTGAAAGTTTGACTTTTCTTTACCAATTTGGATGCCTTTTATTCCTTTTCGTTGTCTGAGACTAGAAATTCTAGTACGATGTTAAATAACAATGTTGAGAATGGGCATCCCTGTCTTAAGGAACTTGCTGTATATTTATCAATTAATTGACTAGACTCAGTTATACATTAATTTGATAAAAATTATCATAGATTTAAAAATTGTCATAGATTAGATTTTTTATCCCATTAACAATCAACATATAATGATAACCACATCTGTTATTATATATTGATCTCTTTTTATGTTGCAGGTACTAGACTAGGGGCTTCACTCTAATTCGTGTATGCATTATTTACTCATGTATGCATTCACTCACATATGCATTCAACAAATATTTGTGTAGTAACTATTCCTGGAGAGCTGTTGGTAAACGAAACCAATGTGTTGCCCTCATGGAGATTTAGTTTAATTATGGATGGTGGTGATTTTTATGTATATTTGCCATAATCACAAATCAATGCCATAAAATATGACCTATTCTGCAGTACTGATTTATGCAAAGTACATCATGATCCTCAGGAAACAGACTCTGAGAGATTAGCATGTAGGCTTTATGTTGGGATGAATCCTTGGGGATAGTCAACACTTTTGGAGAGTGAAGTATGTAGGACTGGGCAGAGCAAAGTGCTGAAGTACAATGCAGTTATAATAAAGGCCTTAGCTGATCCCATTAAGGGCTCTGAAGCTGGCATGGTGCTTCAGAATTATACAGCCTTAAGCAAAAGTGACCAGAACTTTATACCCCTATGTAAACCTGTCAATGGAGGTAGGCTGCCAGTGAAGAGAAAGTGACATTGGACAAAGCTAATCCATTCAGCTAAGATTAATTCACGCAGAGGTACTCATCTAAAAGTTAGCAGCCAACATACTCTCTCAAGCAGGGGAAATGAGTGTTTCTGTTCTGAAGACATCTTGGTGGCACAATACAAAAACATCTATCTCTTGTGCCATTGGACACACTTTCTTTGCATAATAAATTCTTGGAACAATTCTTCCAGGATTCTGGCTGGTCTCTTTTCATAGAGAAATGCTTAAAAGGAACACTAGTGAGACAAACTGCACCACTGTAGCTGGGCTTGAGGCTGTACCTGATACCAATTATCTTCTCCCTTTATTACTCATAGTAGACTTCTTTCACTCTTGCCTCATACCTCTAGTATAGGTGACTCACCTGGTACAGACACCCTTCAACTCTAAGGAGTGGTAAAACCTGATCACCATGCCTTTCTTAGATTGTCAGTGCTACCCTTGAATAATATTGTGCAAGGAATCCCCAACATATGTCTCAGTGGATTTCCTGGATTCCAAATATATTATTTCTTATTATCCTCTTAGGTCAGTAGTCCTAACTATTCCTTACAGGGTAGTGATTATCATGTACATATACCACAGCATTTCTTCTTCCTGGGGAACTATGCCTCTTCTGCAGTCAAGGACACCCAAGTTTGAAAATTAGCTCAGATCCAAAAACTGGAGCAAGGAATTAGGACTTAATGTTAAAGGACCTATGTCTTCAACCTCCTGATCATTCATCCTTGATCTATTTTGATTACATAATTTGAGCGTAACTGCTTCAACTTCAGTCTGTCTTGTTCCTAGCAGTGCTATGTTCTGTTAGTCATCTCCATATCTCTCTAAAAGTCAGTGTCCCAACACCACCAGCTGCCACTACAACCTTATTTCAGGATTCTGCCATTGTCATTTTTATCAGGAATTGAAGTTGTACCAATTCTTACTCACCCTCACCTTCAGTGGACAGCCACTCTGACTTGCGAGTATTGCTGGTGTCCCTTTGACTTGTGCGTTTGCTTTAGTAAGCAAAGTGCCTCTATGTTCTCCCAAAGACTAGAACACTAGTGGGTTACATCTGTTCTAACATGCTCATTCCTCTTCACCTTTTGATCTTTTTCCCTACCATCTGATATAGCCGTTGTGGCACTTACATTTCATTTTTATGAGCCATCACTTTCCCCCAAACTTCTAAGTACTATCCTAGCAATGTGTAAACATTACCATCCTAAGTCTTGCCCAGTGTTTTGAATCACATATCATGGAAGACTGTTCTCATGAGCAATGATTTTCATAAGTCTCCCTTATTTAAATTTATTATTCTGCCCTTTAACCCACCAATCTTAGAATACAATCCTCTACATACTCCGGGATCCTGTTAGTATAAATTAACTAGGCTGTGCAACTCCTTCCAATACTGTCTCTTTCCTCCCCGTAATTGACCCAGTACTTTACCATAGTCAGTTATGTTGTGACTTGGCCCTAGTGTTATTATAATCTTGCAGGCAGGAGTGAAGTACATGCTGATATGCAAGGTGAAGACACTGGCATTATCTTCAAGCAATGAAAAGCTGGGAAGCACTGGCCTCAAACAGGGAGTAATGGGTCACTTCTGCAGGCACAGAGTTCCAGGTGATGTGACATTTCAAGATTTTTAAATACATCAACCCTGATAACCTCATCCAAAGTCTAAGAGCCGCCACATCATTTATGTGACCTTGCATAGTAAAGTTAGTGGGATTAAAAATTTAATTCTTTTAGAGTTCAATCACTCTTGTAATTAATTCTCTAACCTGATCTTTAGTCTTTTCTGGACTTGAGTAGATGAAAGTCTCTTGTATGTTGCCTAGGAGGCCCTCTGACTTTCACCCTTTGCTCTCAGTTGGAGATTTATCATCCATACCATTTCATTTATTTTCTCCAGTGCATCAATGTCACTTGGCAGAAACCATATAAGTTACAATCCCCAAATCTTTTTTCAACTTTCCAGGGAAATTATACACCTTCCTCCACCAGAGGGAACTTTTGGGTAAATGCTTGCTATTGAGTTTCACTCTAACTGAAGACTATGCCAGAAGTTTCTCATTAATATGTTTGAAGGCAAGGAGACTTTATATCTTTTTTTCTTCCTGTTTCCCTTCTAAATTTCCTATAAAGAAAATTTCCTATAAAGTTACCTTTAATTTTTTTAAAATTTGTAAATGTTTATTTTTGAGAGAGAGAGCATGAGCAGGGGAGGGGCAGAGAGAGGAGACAGAATCTGAAGCAGACTCCTGGCTCTGTGCTGTCAGCACAGAACCTGACACGGGGCTAGAACTCATGAACTGCAAGATCATAACCTGAGCCGAAGTCAGACACTCAACCAACTGAGCCACCAGGTGCCCCTACCTTTGATTTAAATCTAAAATAAGATGTATACACAGCATCAAAAGCTTCTTTAATTGAAGCGCCAAGAGAAAGAGGGAGAATGAGTCTAGCTTTATCTCAATGAACTTTGTTTTACTAATTTTATAGAGGCTTCAGTTCAGAATTAAAATAAAAACACAAGCTAGCACTTCAAAGCTCTTGATATAAACAACTGACTTCAAAAAGCTGAATGTGTGTAAGCTCTGCTATCAACCTGCTCATTGATTGTGTTCCATTCTGTATTGAAAATCATTGTACTTTGTATTCAAAAGTGACTTATGTCACTTTATTTCACTTTCTTTCACCGTTTCAGGAATGTTATTTATTTTTAGTTTTGCTATGACTGATAACACTTTTTGATCAATGAAAAGGTTGGCGTTTCCAAAACTAATGGTGTGCAATAAACCTGTTCTACTCCAACAATTAAAAACATTTTATTATGTAATAAAATAGGTTCCTTTTTTCTAGCTATAGTCACACAACATTAATTCAGATACTAATTTCCACAAGATATATTATTGCTAGCACTGTATGGGCATTTATTAGTAACACATATACATATACACATACATATTGGGTTGCGTATTATATTTAGAACCCATAAATATCCAGTCTCAGCAGGTTTTTATTTTATTTCAGTATACTGAGAATATTTCCTTTTGTAAGGATAAGCCTGTAAGTATAAATCCAAAATGAGAAAAATTCCTTATGAAAACTTCATAAAGTAACAGTATTTTGGGAAAAAAAACAAATAAAAATTAAATGGAACAACTTGGGCAGCATTTAACCTAGAGCACTTAGTGCCCAAAAGTTTTGTCAGTTGAGATTTAAATTCAAAGTATTATTTACAAGGATTCACACAGAACACAGAGCACTGGACCTTGAGATAAGAGACAGGTTAGTCCAGCTCACCAAAATGTAATCATTTTTATTCCAGAGAAAAATCACTTCTCTAGGGACAGTTTCCTCCACTACTCAATGAGGAATTTGAATGGGCTCCAAAGTTTCTTCTAGCAACAACAGTCTCTGAATCATTAGAGTCAGCTCTATTGTTCTTTATTAGAATTCTTCCTATCCATGTGCATTTATGGCCAGAGCTGAAAATTAGTCCTTCTACCTTATGGTTATCAGACTGAAATTTTCTGTACTTCTATGAGAAATTTATAAGTTGAAATTTAATTATGTTTTCATGACATACTAATTGCTAGTGATCTGGAGAATGTCTAACTCTGCAGTCTCATTTCATGCCATGCTTCATTTTTGTGGTCCAGTGCTTTGAGACTCAGTTGTATATTCCAGCCTACCAAATTTGCCAAATTGGTCTCCATTGCTCTGCCTTTCCACTTATTAATTCTGTCTTTCTCCCATTTGCTGTCTGCCTAGTGTCCATTTTCTAGTCAAGAGTTAGCAAATATTTCTTTGACTATCTAAAGTAATATGAGTGCATGTAGTATAGGGAAATTAAAGAAAAACCCTGTAAGGTGTTATTTAAGAGATTCATAGGCCCATTCTGAGTCCCTTAAAGAAACTTAGAACAAGGCCTAGGAGTCTGTATTTTACCAGTGTCTCCATTAACCCTAATATACCATTTAATTGATGACACTTTAAAAATAGTGGCTATATGGAACTCCCTCTCATTCTGTGACCCATGGGATTGAGGGGGAGAATGGAACCATTGCTTCAGTAGAGGTAAATTTCCTATAAGTTTTGGGGGTCATTTCCATATTTGTTTATTTACTCATTTCAATAAACCAAACTAATATATACTAGGCTCCATGCTGAATGCTAGAGATATAAAAAAGAACAATATCAGCTTAGTTCCTGTTCTTAATGGGGTCCACCCTACCATAAGAGGAAAACATCACAAATTAGTTATATAATTGTTTATTTAATTACAATTTAAATTAATATCATGAATGACTCCCTAGTAGTCTCTGAGACTGACTAACAGTGAACCTGACTTTCCCTAGAAATTTAACAGGAAAGAGAAAGGAGTTAGGTTGGTGGAATAGTAGGAGGAACCTAGGCTTTCTTCATCCCTCAAACACAGCTAGATTAACATCAAATCATTTTGGACACCTAGGAAATCAGTCTGAAGATTAATAGAACAATCTGCACAATTAGAGGGAGATGGCAGATATAAGGTGCAGAGATGTGAAGGGGAAGAGGAAAGCTGCAGTTCCACAGAGGGGAGGGAGAGCCCATTTCAATTAGAGAGGAGAGAGAAAGAGGGGGAGGACAGCACAGCACATCAGGTTCACCCAAGAAAAACACTTCTCCAAAACCATTGGCTGGGGAATTAAGAGAAACTGATGATCACAGTTTTCACAAACATCGAAGCTCAAATTCTGAGGTTCTGGAAGTCTGTGCCATTCATCAGCATCAAGCCAGGCAGGCAGTGGTGCTCCTGTGAGAAGAAGGGCAGAGGCCTGGGAGTAGACAGCCTGGTGCAGGGATCCCCTGGGTTGCACTGGAAGAGAACATTCCCCTTCCTGAAGTACATTTGCAAGAGGGTGTATTGGCTCTCCAAGGACAAAAGACCCAGTGGGCATTGAATGGCCAGTCATCAGCAAGGGACAGAAGCACACACAGAAGGCAGATAACCTGGTCACTGCTGTTTGCTGTGCTTCACCATAAACTCTAAGTCCCTGCACAGCTGTGTGACTTCTTTTCTGGGACAAAATGGTACCAGACACAGCACAACAAGGCTGTCATTTGGAGGAAGAGAGCAGGTCCACTCCATGCCATGTCCTTTAATATTTGGAGTTTTGAATCCCAGCCACATGCCCAGGATATTGATGGACCAGGCACAGACAGAGATCTGACAGAAGTCTGAGACACAAGACAGGAGACTGTTCACTTTTCTGTGAGGGCTTCTTGAACAGCAGTGGGCAAGAGCCCCCCTTTCTGGGGACGAGAAAGCAGAGTGATGCCTGGTTCCCCCAGCCCACCAGCCTGGTAGGACATCAATGAGCAATACAGGGCCCCACTGGAGGCTGATACCGCTTACACCAAACTCTACCCTCTCCCCCACTTCATGCTGCAGGTGCATATTTACTAGGGAAGGTCAGACTGTGAGCTAGCACAGCAGGGCTCTCCCCCAGAGGACCAGTACAGGCCCCCTGCGTGCACTGATCATAGAGTGTTCCAAAGTGTCAGTTTCAGTTCTAGTGGAAATAGGACCAGGCTTTCTTTCTTTCTTTTTTTTTTTCTTTTCTTTTCCTGTTTGTTGACTTTTTTGTTTGTTTGTTTATCTGTTTGGGGGTTTTGTTCCTTTTCCTTTTTTCTATTTTTTTTTGTATCAGGCATTTTTTTTTAAATCAGGCTTATTTTAACAAACATATCAAAGCACACCTGGTTAAAGTTCTGAACACTGCCCTCTGCAAGCAAGGAGGAACTATGCAAAGGACTGACCTGTGGAAAAGAGTAGCCAAAACACAACAACAGAGTGTATACACTACATACCAGAAACACTTCCTGAAGTGCCAGGTCCTGGACAGTATATGATCCCTTCTTAATATAGCATTACCCCTCAAGATCAAAAACCATAACAAGTTTTCATAACACACAAAAGACAGAAACATAGAAAAAATGACAAGACAGAGGAATTCTCCCCAAAAGAAAAATGAAGAATTCACAGCCAGGGATTTACTCAAAACAGATATAAGCAATATATCTGAAAAAGATTTTAGAACAACAGTTATAAAAACACTAGCTGGACTTGAAAGAAGTATAGAAGACACCAGAGAAACCCTTGCTGCAGAGAAAATAAAAAGACCTAAAAGCTAGTCAGGCCAAAATAAAAAAAAAATTCTCTAAAATGCAGACTGACTGTATATGATCACTAAATGGATGGAGAGAATTCCGAAAGCAGCTAGGGAAAAAGACCCTTAACCTGTAAGGGTAGAACAGAAGATTATCAGAAGACCTGTCCACAGAAATCCGGCAGGCTAGAAGGGACTGGAATGATATATTCAACATGCTAAATAGGAAAAAATATGCCAAGAATACTTTATCCAGGAAGGCTGTCATTCAGAATAGAAGAAGAGATAAAAAGTTTCCAATACAAGTAAAAACTAGAGTTCAGGAATACTTAACCAGCTCTGCAAGAAATATTATAGGGGACACTTTGAGTGGTAAAAAGAGAGCAATAGCAACAAAGACTACAAGGAAGAGAAACAATCTACATGAGCAGTGACTTCACAGGTATTACAATGACACTAAATTCATATCTATCAATAATTACTCTGAATGTGAATGGACTGAATGGTCCAATCGAAAGACATAGGGTATAAGAATGGATAAAAAAACAAGACCTATCAATATTCTACTCATAAGAGACTCATTTTAGACCCAAAGATAACTCTATATTGAAAGTAAGGGATGGAGAACCATTTATTATGTTATTGGGCATCAAAAGAAACCTGGAGCAGTCATACTTATATCAGAAAAACTAGATTTTAAACTAAAGACTGTAATATAGGGCACCTGGTGGCTCAGTCGGTTGAGTGTCTGACTTTGTCTCAGGTCATGATCTCATAGCTCATGAGTTTGAGCCCCACATCGGGCTCTGTGCTGACAGCTCAGAGCCTGGAGCCTGCTTCCGATTCTGTGTCTCCCTCTCTCTCTGCCCCCAACCCACTCGCATTCTGTCTCTGTCTCTCTCAAAAATAAATAAACATTAAAAAAGTTTTAAACTAAAGACTGTAACAAGAGATGAAGAAGGGCATTATTCATAATTATTGGGCCTATCCATCAAGAAGAACTAACAATTATAAATGTTTATGCCCCCAAGTTGGAAGATCCCAAATATATAAATCAATCATAAACAAAATGAAACTCATTTATAATAATACAATAATAGTAGGGGACTTTAATGACCCGCTTACAACAATGGACAGATCATCTAAGAAGAAAATCAATAAGGAAACAATGACTTTGAATGATACACTGAAACAGATGAACTTAACAGATATATTCAGAGCATTTTATCCTAAAATAGAACATGGAACATTCTCCCGACTAGATCACAAATCAGGCTTCAACCATTACAAAAAGATTGTGATCATCCCATGCATATTTTAAGACCACAACCACAAAAACTTAAAAGTCAACCACAAGAAAATTTGGAGAGACCACAAATATATGGAGGTTAAAGAACATCCTACTAAAGAATGAATGGGTTAACCAGGAAATTAAAGAAGAAATTTAAAAAATTGAGAAAGCAAATGAAAATGAAAACATGACACTTCAAAATCTTTGTGATGCAGTTAAGGTGGTCCTAAGAGGGAAGAATATAGCAATACTGGTCCTCCATAAGAACCAAGAAAAGTCTCAACTACACAGCCTAACTTTACACCTAAAGGTGCTGGATAAAAACCAGCAAATAAAGCCTAAAACCAGTAGAAGAAAGGAAATAATAAAGATTAGAGCAGAAATAAATGTTATATAAATAAAAAAATAGAACAGATTAATGAAACTAGGAGCTGGTTCTTTGAAAGAAATAACAAAATTGATAACCCCCTAGCCACACTTATGAGAGAAAGGGACAGAGAGAGAGACAGACACAGAGAGACAGAGAAAGAGAAAGAGAGAGAGAGAGAGAGAGAGAGAGAGAGAGAGGACCCAAATATGTAATATCATGAATGAAAGAGGAAAGATCAAACCCAACACTTCAGAAATATAATTATAATATTATTAGCAATTAAATGCTAACAAATTTGGCAATCTGGAAGAAATGAATAAATTCCTAGAAACATATAAACTATGAAAACTGAAACAGGAAGAAATAGAAAATTTAGAATATACCCATAATGAGCAAAGAAATTGAGTCAGTAATAAAAAATCTCCCCAAAGTCAGAATCCAGGGCCTGATGGCTTCCCAGGGGGAATTCTACAAAACATTTAAGAAAAATTAGTACCTATTCTTTTGAAACTGTTCCAAAAAATAAAAATGGAAGGAAAACTTTCAAACTCATTCTATGAGGCCAGTGTTACCTTGATTCCAAAACCAAAGACCCTATTAAAAAGGAGAATTAGAGGCCAATATCCCTGATGAACATGAATGCAGAGATTCTCAACAAAATACTAGCAAATCGAATTCAAAAGTACACTAAAAAAGAATTATTCACCACGGTGCCTGGGTGGCTCAGTCTGCTATGCATCTGACTTTGGCTCAGGTCATGATATCATGGTTCATAAGTTAGAGTCCTGCATCAGGCTCTGTACTGACAGGTTGGAGCCTGCTTAGGATTCTCTCCCTCTCCCTCCCTCTCTGTTCATTCCCCATTCTCTGGGAAGAAAAAAAAGTTTTAAATTTTTTAAAAATAATTATTCACTAAGATCAGGTAGAACTTACTTCTGTGCTGCAGGGGTGGTTCAATATCCGCAAATCAATCAACATGATACATCACATAGAAGAAGGTACAATAACCATATGATCTTCTCAACAGATGCAGAAAATATATTAGACAAAATATAGCATCCTTTCTTGATAAAACCCTTCAAAAAAGTAGGGATACAAGGAACACACTTCAACATCATAAAGGCTGTATATGAAATACCCACAGCTAATATCATCTTCAGTGGGGAAACTGATAGTTTTTACCTAGTGCCAGGAACACAGGAATGTCCACTCTCACTCACCACTGTTGTTCAGTATTGTACTGAAGTCTTTGCCTTAGCAATCAGACAACAAAAATAAATAAAAGGTTTCCAAATCAGTAAGAAAGAAGTCAAACTTTCACTCTTCACAGATGACGTGATACTCTATGTAGAAAACGAAAAGATTCCACCAAAACATTGCTAGAACTGACACATGAATTCAGCAAAGTTGCAGGATATAAAATCAGTGTACAGAAATTGGTTGCGTTTCTATAGACCAATAATGAAGCAGTAGAAAGAAAAATCAAGGAATTGATTCCATTTACAATTGAACCAAAAACCATAAGATACCTAGGAATAAACCTAACTAAAGAGGTAAAAAAATACCCTGAAAACTAGAGAATACTCAGAAATTGCAGATGGGGCACTTGGGTGGCTCAGTCTGTTAAGTGACCGACTTCGGTTCAGGTCATGATCTCACGGTTCCTGAGTTCAAGTCCCACATTGGGCTTTGTGCTGACAGCTCAGAGCCTGGAGCCTGCTTTGGACTCTATGTCTCCCTCTCTCTCTGCCCCTCCCACCCCTCACTCTCTCTCTCAAAAATAAATAAACATAAAAAAAATTAAATAAAAGAAAGAAACTGCAGAAGACACAAGGAATTGGGAAAACATTTTGTGGTCATAGATTGGAAGAACAAATATTGTTAAAGTGTGTATACTATCCAAAGCAATCTATATACATTCAATAGAATCCCTATCAAAATAACACCAGCATTTTTCACAGAGCTAGAACAAACAATTCTAAAATTTGTATGGAGCCATAAAAGACCCTGGATAGCTAAAGCAATCTTGAAAAAGAAAAGAAAACCTGGAGGCATCACAATTCCAGACTTCAAGCTGTGTTACTAAGCTATAGTGATCAAGACAGTGTGGTACTGGCACAAAAACAGACACATAGATCCCGAAATAGAATAGAAAACCCAGAAATGGACTCACAACCATATAGGCAACTCATCTTTGACAAAGCAGGAAACAAAGACAGTCTCTTCAACAAATTTTGTTGGGAAAAGTGGACAACATACAGAAGAATGAAAGTGGACCAGCCATAGCAACTTCTTACTAGACATGTCGCCAGAGGCAAGAGAAACAAAAGCAAAAATGAACTATTGGGACTTCATCAAGGTAAAAAACTGCTGCACAGTGAAGGAAACAATCAACCAAACTAAAAGGCAACCTTTGGAATGGGAGAAGGTATTTGCAAATGACATATCAGATAAAGGGTTAGTAGCCAAAATCTACAAAGAAACTACCAAACTCAATACCCCAAAAAAACAAACAATCCAGTTAAGAAATGGGTAGGAAACATGAGTAGATATTTTATGAAATAAGACATCCAGATGGATAACAGACACATAAAAAAATGTTCAACATCACTTACCATCACACAAACCAAATCAAAACCATAATGAGATATCACCTCACACCTATCAATCAGAATGGCTAACATTAGCAATTCAGGAAACAACAGATGTTGGTGAGGATGCAAAGAAAGGGGGAACCCTGTTGCAATTTTGGTGGGAATGCAAACTGGTGTAGCCACTCTGGAAGATGGTATGGATTTTTCTCAAAAAGTTAAAATAGAACTACTCTACAACCTGGCAATTGCACTACTAGGTATTTACCCAATGGATACAAAAATACTGGTTTAAAGCGGCACATGCACCCCAGTGTTTATATCATCATTATCAACAATAGCCAAATTACAGAAAGAGCCTAATTGTCCATCAGCTGATGAATGGGTAAAGCAGTTGTTATATGTATATGTGTGTATATGTATGTATGTATATATGTATATATAATTGTGTATATAGTGGAATTTTACTCAGACATCAAAAAGAATGAAGTGTTTTCATTTGCAACGGCATGGATGGAGCTAGAGTTATTATGTTAAGTGAAATAAATCAGTCAGAGAAATACAAATTCCATATGGTTTCACTCATACGTGGGACTTAAGAAGTAACACAGATGAACATAGGGGAAAGAAAAAAAAATAGATGTAGGTAAATCATAAAAGAATCCCTTAACTACAGAGAACATACTGAGGGTTGATAGATGGAAGTGGCTGGAAATGGACTAAATGGGTGATAGGTATTGAGGGCATTTGTTATAAGCACCAGGTGTTGTATGTAAGTTATGAATCACTAAATTTTACTCCTGGAACTAATATTACATTACATGTTAACTAACTTTATTTTAAATAAAAACTTGAAACATGACAACAACAGCAGCAACAACAACAAATAGTGAATTCCTAACATGAGTCAGAAGCTGTTGGACCATGAGGATATGAAGACAAACATAATAGCCTTTGGTATCAAGCATCTTGTATTTTAATGGAGGATGTTGCAATGTGCATTATTTGAAGAATAGTTGATTAACATAGAAAATAATTGATATAATATTAAAAGTTAGAATAACAATGATTTTTAAGTATTTCCAACTGTGTGAAAATTACATAGTGAGAAAATTGGAAGAAAACATACCAAAATGTAACAGTAATCTCTTTTGAAGACTACAAGTGTTTTCTTCTTCAGGGTTCTTATGGTTTTCAAGAATTTTGAAAGTTTTACATTGGGTATCATCATTTTTATAATAATAAAAACTAGTATTTTAGTTGATTTATGTTCCAGATGTATATATGCTAGTTTATACTATATTATATTCGAACTACATTCATGGAGTGATTTGCCTTTTGTTTAGAGATACTAAATTTCTAGTTTTATTGAGTTGCATTCCTGAAGGGATAATTTAAATATTCTTTAATCTTTTATACTTTATAGAAACCCAGAAAAGCATGGTATCTTTCTTTATCTCTTTGTCATTATGAAATTCATAATAATCTTGTTAAATTAGAAAAGGTTAATATTTCTGTATTTAATACTAGAGAACATTTAAAAAACAGTTCCAAATTTATAGTATGCAAAATTCTCTTCAACACACAATTAATTTATAATTCATTGAATAGCTCTGATATTTTGAATACAGATAGATTTATTAAAATGCATGGACTATAATTTAATGGCTGGTTGGTTGGCACTGTTCCTGGTTCCCATTGTTGAACTTTAAAAAATATGTTTTAATGAACAATTACCATTTTGTATTCAAAGTGCTCAGTATTTAGGTAATAGCTAGAAAATATTAAATTACCTAGATCAGGTAGATTTTTGTCTTCTTCTGGTGATAGAAACTAAGATATATTTCTTCTAAAATCTAGCTCTGTGAGCAGAGTTTGTTATTTCTGAACTTGTTCCCACTATATCAAGGACCACAAGTACATTTTCAGCACCAGTCATGGATCTGTGAGTTTAATTAATTAGGTGACTCTCTAATTTTAATTTTTCTAATTTTATTTTATATTCATGTTTTTAGTTTAATTAATATATAAACCCACCATAACATGATAATTGGGTCAAAATGATTGAATTGCATAAAATGTGACCTCATAGTATTGCAAGGTTAACGACATGAGTAGGCTGCTTCTATGCTGTTACTAAACCAGGGGTTTGGTGATGTCTTCATGTAATCTAAATTTACTCCAGTCTTTCTGTAGTGTGATGTAGGCTGGTAGTAGATATTCATTGAAGCTTAAATATTGATTGGTTAAGCTGAAACATTTCCTCAAACCCTACCACTGAAGGTTACAATATTAGCACACTACTGTTTAAAAATGGGAATTGGTCATAATTGCCAGTCATAAAACACCCTGATTATAACCTTTCTGAGCATATAACCTTAAAGTTTTATAGAATTAGCATCCTACAATGGACAAGACACTGCGTTGGAAGGTTTAAAGTTGAGCAGAGATAATATATAGCCAGCTATAATGATGTTTTGAATTGCCTTAGTTATTCTTTAAATTATCTACTCTTCCATTAACAAAGATTCCCTCTTTTGTGTCAGGCACTGTATTATCCCTTAACAAACAAAAGTGAAAAGAGCGCATTCTTTACCCTCAATTTTCTCCCTGACTGATTGTCAAGAAAGGGTTGTAAATCAACAGTTCTGAATTGAGTGATAAGTGCCCTGGTGTCAGTACTAAAAGCTGTAGGGATACAGTGGAATGTCTTACTATAAGTGGGAAGGACAAGACATATGGAAACTAGTAAGAGATGGGGCCACGTAGGTTAAATAGGGCCAATGATACACACACACACACACACACACACACACACACACACATACATATACATATATATTTATATATATGTATATATTATATAATCTAGACCTCCACAATTTGGGGGAAAATGTCTTATACAGAACTTTCATGATATTCGGATCCATATCTTATGTAAAGGAGGGATGTGGTAGGTGTGAGATTGGCTTTAGCAGAGTTACCAATGATATCTGTTTTTTAAGATAGTGGTTAGATTGATGTTAACCATTAGACTGTTTTCAAAGTGCTTTTTGATCTACTGTTATATAGTAGAGTGGATGTCAATTTGTCTTCCTTTTCTGAAACATGTGCCTCATTTTGTGCATGTTCACCCAGAACTCAATTTACTTTGAAAGCACAATAAAGATTGCTCAAGAAGAAAAACCTATGTGTGAAAATGAAGAATTCAGTCTTCCATATAGTTCTAGATCAGGCTTGAAATCCAAAGAACTTTGGCTACCTCTGTAGCAAACTAGTTTTCTGGATCATATTCTTTGCTCCTCTGACCCATTTTTATATAGAAGCTAAATCCTATCCTCAAATCAAGAATAAGAATCTAAAATTCTCATATGTATGTAGGTATGTGTATTAGAGAACAATACAGTGCAGATTCAGAGTGGCCCTATGCTTTCTTCATGTATTATTAAAGCCTAAATATCCATCAGTTGATGAATGGATAAAGAAGATATGGTTTATATATGCAATAGAATACTACTTGGCAATGAGAAGGAATGAAATCCTGCCATTTGCAACAATGTAGATGGAACTTGAGGGTATTATGCTAAGTGAAATAAGTCAGTCAGAAGAAGGCAGATATCATATGTTTTCACTTGTAAGTGTAACTTGAGAAACTTAACAGAAGACCATGGGGGAAGGGAAGGGGAAAAAACAGTTTCAAACAGAGAGGGAGGCAAACCATAAGAAACTCCTAAAGACAGAGAACAAACTGAGGGTTGATGGTGGGGAGTAGGGGAGAGGGAAAATAGGTGATGAGCATTGAGGAGGGTACTTGTTGGGATGAGCATTGGGTGTTGTATGTAAGTGATGAATCACGGGAATCTACCCCTGAAACCAAGAGCACACTGTATACACGGTATGTTAGCCAACTTGACAATAAATTATATTAAAAATATGAAAATATTCCTAAAAAATAAGATTTTTTTCTCTAATTGGATATGTGGATATATTGTGAATGTAAAGTCAATTTTCAAAAAAATATATATATGTAGTGCATTATTTAGGATTAGTCTTGGCAACAGATAACAGAAAAGTCAACATAACAAAGATAGAAATTTATTCTCTCACATAAAGTAATTCCAGAGGCATGTAGATCAAAACTGATATAGCAGGCGCAGTCATCAGATCCCTGGGCTCCTTCTGTCTATCTGCCCAACTTCTCTGGTACTGACTTTCAAACTTAGAAATACCTCATGTTTCAATAGGGCTGTTGGAGCTCTATCTTTGTCATTTTATTTTAGGTGGCATGAAGGAAAAAGGAGGGAAAGGCAAGAGGAATTTCTGTCAGCAGAATTTTTCCTCTTGAAATAATCTTCCTAGAAAGTTCATAAAACTCTTATTAACTCTTATTAATCTCTCATTGGCTAGACCTTGTCACATGTTAATAGTAGTGCCAGAAACAGCAAAGGAAACAATCAACAAAGCTAAAAGACAACCTACATAATGGGAGAAAATAGTTGCAGATGACATGTCTGATAAAGGGTTAGTATCCAAAATCTATAAAGAATTTGTCAAATTCAATACCCCAAAAACAAATAATCTAGTTAAGAGGTGGGAAGAAGACATGAATAGACATTTTATCAAAGAAGACATCCAGATGGCTAACGTGAAAAGATGCTCAACGTCATTCATCATCAGGAAAATACAAATCAAAATTACAATGAGATACGAACTCATACCTGTCAGAATAGCCAAAATTAACAACTCAGGACACAACAAATATTGGCAAGGATGTAGAGAAAGGGGAACTCTCTTACACTGTTGGTGTGAATGCAAACTGGTGTGGCCAACCACCTGTATGGAGGTTCTTCAAAAAGTTGAAAATAGAACTGGCCTACAGTGGGTACCTGGGTGACTCAGTTAGGCATCTGACTCTTGATTTCAGCTCAGGTCATCATATCATGGTTTGTGAGTTAGAGCTCCATGTCAGCATCCGTGCTGGGCATGGAGCCAACTTAACATACCCACACTCCCTTTCTCTCAGCCCCTCCCCCTTATACTTTCTCTCAAGAAAACAAAACAAAACAAAACACAACAACAAAAACTACATCTCTCTCTCTCTTTCTCTCTCTCTCTCTTAAGACAACAACAACAACTGAAAAATCTGCCCTACAATCCAGCAACTGCACTACTAGGTATTTACCCAAAGGGTACAAAGAATACTGATTCCAAGGTATATATTCACCCTTATGTTTATAGCAGTGTTATCAAAAATAATCACATTATGGAAAGAGCCCAAATGTCCATTGACTGATGAATGGATATAGAAGTTGTGGTATGCATATACAACAGAATATTACTTGGCCATTGAAAAGAATGAAATCTTGCCATTTGCAATGACATGGATGGAGCAAGAGTGTAGTATGCCTAGCAAAATAAGTCTAGGGGTTCCTGAGTGGCTCAGTTGGTTAAGCATCCTACTCTTGATTTTGGCTCAGGTCATGATCTCACAATTCTTGAGAAGAAGCCCTGCATTGGGCTCTGAGATGACAGTGCAGAGTCTGCTTGGAATTCTCTCTCTCTCCCTCTCTCTGCTTTTCCCTGCTCACACACTCTCTTTCTCTCAAAATAAATAAACATAAAAAAAAGAAATAAGTTAGAGAAAGACAAATGCCATATGATTTCACTCATATGTGGAATTTAAGAAACAAAACAAATGAACATAAGGGGAAAAGGCAAACCAAGAAACAGACTCTTAACTCTAGAGAACAAATAGGGTTGCTGGAGGGGAGGTGGGTGGAGTGATGTTAAATAAGTAATGGGCATTAAGAAGAACACTTACTGTGTTCTGCTCTGGGTGTTGTATGTAAGGGATTAATCCCTAAATTCTACACCTGAAACTAATATTACACTGTATGTTAATTAACTGGAATTTAAATAAAAACTTGAAAAAACCCAGTACTGTCAAGGGAAGATGTACATATAGTAACTAGATGCATCACAAACTCTTAAAGATTTTCCTACTAAGGAAAAAGGGGAGAATGGAATTTGCATGGAAAATAACAGTTTTTACCATAAATTGATACCTTTGTCTGCAAATAGCAGGAAATCTAACTTAAAGTGTCTCCAACAATAAAGATTTTTTGTTATCTCAGATAAAATAAGTAAGTTGAGTAAGTAAATAGATTGATGAATGAATGAATGAATGAATGAATGAATGAATAAATGAATAAATAAATAGATAGATAGATAGATAGATAGATAAATAAATAAATAAATAAATAAATAAATAAATGTAGTTTAGGGTTCAACATGGCTGTGTCATCCTCAGTGTTGGTATATCATCTTGGGTAGGTCTCCACATGGTCCCATTTCCAGATTTCATGTGCAGACTGCCATGTCCAGAGGCAGAAAGTTATGTTTGCTTGATTTATGAACTGAGAAGAAAACTTCCCTGCAGCTTCCCAGCAGTCTTCCTATCATGTCTCATTGCCCAGCCTTGGGTCACAAGCCCGTGCCTGCAGGACCAGCTATTTAATTTTCACAGCCAAAGTCAAAATGAGAGTCCAGAGCTCCTTGCTCAAAATTAAGAGTTTCAAGATGAAAATGACAGAGCATTAGACCAAGCATGAGGCCTTTCTAACTATGCCTATGAAGTTGGTCCTTTATGCCTCAACAGATCAGCTGGCAAGGAGGGTGAGTTCAGCATGATTAGTTTGAATTACAAAGATTCAAACCCTGGGGTCAGAAAGGGTCTTGTTTTTCGTGAAGAATAAGCCCTTTATAGAAGATAATAACAGAACTCAGAGTTCTGTTTTGAAGGAGAATGAAACCAGTGCTTGTATAGATAATCCTGGTTTGTCACCAAGAAGTTATAGATTTGGAGTTCTGTTCTGGAGGGAGAAAACAATTTTGGCCCCAAATATCACAAATCATGTTTAAAAATAAATACATCCAATTACTTAAACAAGCCATATTTAAATGAGAATGAGTAGGAAAAATACCTACTAGCTTTGATTTTTTAATTATTTATTAACCAATAGCGATTAAAGGGTATCCATAGATGTACTTCTGGTGGTTTATGTAATTAGGAAGATTATATACTTACACCTGCCAAGATTGATGAAAACCTTAGATAGGCTGAAAGACATGGGTTGTGTTCAGAGTCTGTTTTGGAGATGTCTTGCAAGCGTCCTTGAACAGGAGAATATGCCAGCGCACAGATAATCAGTGAAATTTCATTTCTATAGACTTTCAGTTTAATCTTTCCCAAATTAGAAATTCTATTCAATGTGTAACTGTGACCAGGGAAGGAGATGTTGATGGTTTTTTCACTGTGTAAAAGCTTTTTTAATTTGATGAGTCTCACTAGTTTATTTTTTTTTTTATAAAATACATGTTCTTTACCAAGCTGTACAACTTCATCAGCACTGAGATTCTAAGTTATGTCATCCTGGTCACTCCAGGCATCCCAGGAGCACAGAACAGGCCCCTAGATGCTTCTCAATGATAAACAAGTGTTCCTAGGACTAAAGCATTCCTGCTCCTCTCTTTGGGAACCTGACATCTCCTGGATCTTGATCTTCCTAATTGCCTAAATTTGATTATCTTCTCAATGCTTTTTTTTATGGAAAATAAAATTTTTATTTCATTCATCTTTGAACAATTTCTTCAAGTGGAGGATTGTGCTAAGTTACATAGTCTGTGATTACCTGAAGCAGAATCCTCACTTTTCTTTCCATTACAAAATGCTCAAAAATTCCTTGAAACATATTTTAGTAATAGTACAAAATAAGAAACTGGAAGTAATTTTACTTCATGACTTTCAAAATAATCTTAATTTTCTGTCTTCAACTAAATTGTAAGTCCCTCATTATTTGAACTATCCATAGTAACTTTCATGATTAGTAGATGCTTAATAAGTGAATTGAATGAAATAATTAAATTATATTAAATTTAATTATGAAATTTAACCATCCAGCAATCTAGAAACCTAGATAGGCCAGGTAGTAAAATTTTTCTATCTCTACTTTTATTGCAAAGAAAATAAAAGTAAACATATTAATATCACTACATTTGGATGACAAATGACTTTTCCTTTCCCTTTTTGTCTAGATATAATGGTCTTATCTCTGATTTTATATAACAAGGCTTGAAGGTCATCTTAAAATTTCTGAGAAATTTCAGAGGCTCTTACATAATCAAAATCTAGAAATGAGTTTCTTCCTCGTTTTGAATCAGTACGCTTTAAACATCACCCCATCAATCCAGACATTTTGACTATATGTGCACCCAGATGGAGAACTGAGACCTTTCTGTTATTTCCTTAACCAAATTCATAGTCACAGTTGTATTTATGTTTTTTTTTATGATAGACATCATGCTGCATATGCAGATTTGTATCCTGCTGTTTTGTCACTTAAAAGTTTATTATGAGCTTTTTCTTATGTCATGAAATACTATTTGAAATCATGAGCTGTAAGTCATATTTCTGATGTAGATGTACCATACTTTAATCATTCTCTATTTGGGAGAAATTTTAAATATTTTCTTTTTATTTTGCAATACAAGTAGTTGTTCAATAAATATACTGACACATATGGCACAAAAACAGACACTAAGATCAATGGAACAGAATAGAGAACCCAGAAATGGACCCACAAACGTATCTCCAACTAATCTTTGACAAAGCAGGAATGAATATCCAATGGAATAAAGACAGTCTCTTCAGCAAGTGGTGTTGGGAAAACAGGACAGTGACATGCAGAAGAATGAACCCGGACCAGTTTCTTACACGATACACAAAAATAAACTCAAAATGGATGGAAGACCTAAATGTAAGACAGAAAGCCATCAAAATCCTCGAGGAGAAAGCAGGCAAAATCCTCTTTGACCTTGGCCGCAGCAACTTCTTACTCAACATGTCTCCAGAGACAAGGGAAACAAAAGAAAAGTGAACTATTGCACCTCATCAAAATAAAAAGCTTCTGCACAGTGAAGAAAACAATCAGCAAAACTAAAGGCAACCGACGGAATGGGAGAAGATATGTGCAAATGACGTATCAGATAAAGGGTTAGTATCCAAAATCTATAAAGAACTTATCAAACTCAACACCCAAAAACAAAGAATCCAGTGAAGAAATGGGCAAAAGACATGAATAGACATTTCTCCAAAGAATACATCCAGATGGCCAACAGACACATGAAAAAATGTTCAACATCACTCTTTATCAGGGAAATATAAATCAAAACCACGATGAGATACCACCTCAGACCTCTCAGAATGGCTCACATTAACAACTCAGGCAACAATAGATGTTGGTGAGGATGCAGAGAGAGGATCTCTTTTGCATTGCTGGTGGGAATGCAAACTGGTGCAGCCACTCTGGAAGACAGTATGGAGGTTCCTCAAAAAATCAAAAATAGAACTATTCTATGACCCAGAAATTGCACTACTAGGTATTTATCCAAGGTATAAAGGTGTGCTGTTTCCAAGGGACACATGTACCCCAATGTTTATAGCAGCACTATCCACAATAGCCAAAGTATGGAAAGAGCCCAAATGTCCATTGATGGATGAATGGATAGAGAAGATGTGCTATACACACACACACACACACACACACACACACACACACACACACACACAAAATGGAGTATTACTCGGCAATCAAAAAGAATGAAATCTTGCCATTTGCAAGTACATGGATGGAACTAGAGAGTATTATGCTAAGCGAAATTAGTCAGAGAAAGACAAATATCATATGACTTCACTCATATGAGGACTTTAAGACATAGAACAGATGAACACAAGGGAAGGGAAGCAAAAATAATATAAAAACAGGGAAGGGGACAAAACATAAGAGACTCTTAAATATGGAAAACAAACAGAGGGTTACTGGATGGGTTGTGGGAGGGGAGATGGTCTAAAATGGGTAAGGGGCACTAAGGAATCTACTCCTGAAATCATTGTTGCATTATATGCTAACTAATTCAGATGTAGATTAAAGAAAATAAAATCTAAATAAAACGCAAAAATATATATTGACACATAAATCTTTGTCCTACTTTTAACAATTTTTTTTTAGTGTAGAATTATTTCTAAGGGAGGAATTACAAGCTAATTATCATGTGAACTTGTTAAAGGGTCTACATATTCCAAAATATTCCAAAATACTTCTCCATAGGTTGTAAAGATTTATATTCTCTCCAACAGTTGATGATAATGCCAGTTTTATGCCACAATTGGCAAAGTTAATTTTTTTAAATTGCTGAGTAGATTAAAAGAATACATCATTATTTGAATATACATTCTTTTGACTGCAAGTGAAATATTTTGTTATGTTTTGGCCTTTTGTGCAACTTTTGTTTCATAATGAATGCTATTAGTTTGAATAAATGGATGGATTATGGAATATAATTTATGTTCCATTCATAAAGACTTAATTGGCCAAGGAATTTTAAAGATAATTTCTTTGTGTGCCTGCTAGTGACTGGAAAAAATGAAAAGGGCTACTGAATTTGTCTGAAAGCAAAATTCTCTTATTCAAGACCATGCTGTCATGAGAATCCATCAGAGATGGACAAATGTTGGGTTCAAGATGTGATGAAAATCCATTATCAGTAGGAATGGTTTCATAGCAGAATTGAAAGACAGGATATGTTTGAGATTGCCTGTGCATTGTGATGAAGCTGCTCCTGTCCTAAATTTTCTAACTTCAAGCTGATCCAGGTGACAAGGCTGCTTTTCCCTGAAGACCTATCATTACCTAAGCTTCAACTCTCAGGTATGAAATATACTTAAGTGTGTGATGCTACAAGCAGTTATGCTATTATGTAACTTCATGTTACATAAAGTGTGTAGAATGTATATGTAAACTGTGACTAGTCATAAATTTTCTTAAATTTTCCTCCCTAAATTTTCATGTTTTCTTATAATTTTTCTACCGTGTTATAATAGAAATAAAAGAGGCTTTAAAAAAAAAAGAAAATTGGATTTTAACCTTAGCTCTGTCACTTTCTTCCATTTATGATTAGACTGACTCCCATCCTTGCTCTAAGCCTCAGTTTTCATGTATTAAGATGTGGACAGTATCATTCCATTTGCCCTTCATATAGGTTTGCTTTGATGATCAAATGTGACACAGATAAAAGAGTATTTCAAAATTTGAAAGTATTTAAGAGGCTTGAAAACATAAGATTTTTCTGCTGTTAGTCAGAAAGTTCCACTTTTAGGGTGAGTTGCGGTTTACTATGCTACAACAATTAACATCTGACTTATTGAAAACAATTGTACCCTTTCTGGGTATGAGGAGATAGTAGCAAAGACTTTAAGCTATCTCATAAAGAAACAGGCACATAATAACAATAGACTGTGAATTCATGAAGCCTGTCTACTTATTTTTAAATGCCAAGTTTTAAATCCCTTTTTGTTGGTGGTGGGGCCAGTAGTGATCAGAAAATAGCACTGACCTATCAGTTTGACATGGTGACAGCCCAAAAGGCATTATCACAGGGATGGATAATATTTTAAAATGATCACATGTTAACCATTAATCTGGTGCTGAGCATTCTCTGTGCCTGGGACAAAGGCTATGCAGCAGCTGGAATTCAGAGCAGAGTCAGGGCATCCAGCAGGTATTTCTGACATATCACGTGCCTTTGGAACAGCATGGTCTTCCTTGATAACAGATGATACAAAGGCATCCTTCCTGTCAGGAGGGGTGGGGAGATAAAGAGCAACACTGAAAAGGAAAAAAAAAAATGTCAGATCTTTTCAAAGATAGCTAAGCCTAGCCTAACCCTGGTTCCATTTCTTTCATAAACAAAGAAAGAAAGAAGAAGAAAGTTTATCTTCTATATATTCAATCACCAGAGGTTTACTGTCAATTTCACTGGGCAAAATGCATTTTGTACAATTTCAATCCTTGACTATGGGGCTGTGGGAATTCTGGGGCAATGTTGGTACTGTTAAACTTTGAAGAAAAAATACACGACACCGTTTTTCATTTTCTTTATCAAATTCTTTATGATCAAACATTTTAGAGTCCAGCTAAAAAGATGCAGATAATATTCTTTTATAACTTTCCTGCCCTTTGGTTAAAATGTCATCTATATCATTAAACAATTTTTTTTTTTGCTCTCCAGTTTTTCCATTTGAATCATTGCTCCATTTCCCTCCTGCTCCTTCTCCCCATTCTTAAGTCTGAAAATGATTCAATATCCTATTCATAAATATACTTCCTTTTGTTCCATGTCTCCTTTAAGCACTAGGGTAAACTGCTCTAAGTGTGAGCTTTGGTCTGGCATATCTGGGCTGGAGTCTCTACATCTACTCTTACAATCTGCCTGACCGTATTTAATGTCCCTACAACTTAGGCTCCTTGTCTGTAAAGTGAGGATGATGACAGTACATACTTCAAAGAGTTGTGACAGTTAAATTAGGTATGGGATATAAAGGGCTAGGGACAGTGCCTGTCACACTTAAGTAGTCTTTTCCTTAATTCACCATAGCAATTCATCAATATAAGTCTTGGTGCAAGGAAAGGTCTTGTACTTTTTGTTTACTGTTATACCTACATTGCCTAGAATGGAATTTGGCACATAATAGGTGCTCAAAAAATGGGTGTTGAATGAATGAACAATATAGATGACTAATCTCCATTTAAAATCTCCACATCACTTCCTATGCTTCACCTCCCCTAGGAAAGGGAAGTATCTCCTAACGTAGAACTTAAGAGTTAGACTGCCTGGTTTTGCATGTCAGTTCTGCCACTTACAAGTTGTAAGATCATGAACAAGTTTCTTCATCACTTTCTGCTCAGTTTCCTCATCTGTATAATGTGGATGATAATTGTAGTCTCTGTGTCATGGTGTTGTGAGGGTTAAGATTTAATACTTGCAAAGCACTTTCGGCAGTGCAGGTTACATCATGAACACCATGCAAGCATTTGCTACTTTATAGTCTGACTTGCCCAGAATTTTGCTCATCGTTCTTTTATACCATTTTCTATCCCGGATGAACTTTTTATGGTTTGTCCTGTCTCTCTTCTTTACTCTTATCTCCCCAAACTGAACTATGGGACTGGCACACGTTAACGTGTACTTCATTAACACATGTACTTCAGATGAATATTCTTCCCTGTGGCATGAACAACTCTTCAGAAGATGTCCTGGCAATTGTACTCATTCCATTGACCAGAGCCTCCCACATACAGACCCCTTACTTTGTTCATTTCCAATAGCCACTCAGAAAACTCTGTGTAGGTACTTATAACCTACTCATAAGTGCTCCATTCCAAAGACTATTTTATACTATCTCCTAGAGTTCTTATTTAATGACATAAGAAAGTAACAACGCCACTCCCCCCAGTTTACACTGTAATTTACCATAAGATTGTGACTTGAGTAACTTTTCTTGGGCCTTGAGAAAATTACCTAATCTTTTTGTACTTCCTTTTATTTGTCTGTAAAATGGGAGTTCTGAAAGAAATTTTCTGCATTTTCTGTGGTTTCTGTATTTTGTGAATGCATTTATGTAACAGGTTGCTTAGAGCAAGCCTTGTCACCCAGTAAATGCTCAGTGGGTCTGACCTAATAATGTTCTATTGTTGAAATCTAATCTCTTTGAGGCCCAATTCAAGTCTTGCTAATTATATATAGGATTACCACTCAAGTACTCGTTTAACATGCGACTATTACATTTTGATCATTTCCAAAAGGGAAGACTACCATAAGGAATAATTCTACCTCTGCAAATACAGATGTTGGAGACTTGGTGTGTCACAGTGCCTAAAAAGTATTTGATACTTTGAATCCTGATGTGATTAATATGAATGGCTTCCTGCATGTTTAATAGACTGTGTTTTCTTTAGTGTTTCATCAGTATTTCCATAGGCCCTATTTTTTTTTTTATTTCATGTTTACCACATTGGTACTTTGCATGAATATTTCTTCCTGGAATGACCTGCTACTGATTTCCATTTCATTATCAAAATTCAAGTCAGATGACATTTTCTCTAGTCTATCAGGAATATACTTTCACTTTTGTGCTTTACCTAAAAAATTGCATGTAAATTGCACATATTTAATTTATTGCATTGCCAGTATTTCTGCAGTGTTTATTTACATGTCTGTTTTCTCAGATTAAATATGCTTTAATATTCCCATATCCCATTCCCAAGAAATGGGCTCCCATATAATAAGTGCTGAATAAATTATGCTTATTGAATTAAACTGGTTTTTCAAGAATAGATTCTATTAATGAAAAGGAAAGGAAAAGGTATGTGCAAGCTCTTTATTTAAGGTACAATTAAAGAGAAGAATTGTTGAAGAATCTACTGGGTAATTTTAATACTATGGTGATTCATCTATGTTCATGCATGTAAAATTATCTCAGATAGCTGAAACTTGTATAAGATTCAGAAATGGGGTAGGGGGAATTTATTTACTGAAAGAGGAAAGGATATGTGAATTAGACGATTTTGAAGGTCCCTTGAGAGCTTTCATTTATTAGTAGTTATAAGAAATAATCATAAAGAAACAATAAAACCAAACTTCAAAAGATATAGATAATAGTAAGTAACATAAAAGAGATAATATACAATAGGAGGTTTAGAAGGAAGTTTAATTTCAAGGTAAATATAAGGGGTATTGTGCCATGTGTTTATAAAGGGAACTTCTGACACTGATAATCCTATAGCCAATCTGATGCCTTGGTGATTCACAAGGGGCTGTGGTCCAGATTTACTGGCAGAGGAACCTGCACAGGCCTATTCCATCAAACAGTTGAGAGTTGCTGGCCACCATCACAGTGTCAGTGTTTCATGAACCAAAATCAGACTGTGTTGAACAAGTCCTAATCTATTCTTGGGAACGCTGAAACAGGAAAATTTTAAATATGGCAGTCCCTCAAATGCAGCACATGCTTCTAATCCACACAGTGTTTTCTCTTGTTCATTTGTTTTTCAATCTCGTCCAGCATTTAACTCCATAGTTATGTGGTTCTCAATAAATGTTGCCTGAATTTTAAAAAATGAGTATATAAATGTTATCACCACAGTGTTTATAGTAATAAGAATTTGAAGGGTGTGCATGTTTTATTTATTCACTCATAAAACATATATTGAGCACTAAGTTTTGTAGCTATGAAGTAAGCTACTCAAGAGTTTTTCTCTTTTTTTTTCACTTCCAAATAACCATGTCACAAAGTCACATCAGTTCTGCCTGATTAATACCTGTGCCATCCTCTTTATTCCCACAGTCCTCATTCATGTACGTATTACTTTATGTCTAGATGAGTGAAATAGTGCCTAATCATCTTTCTACTTTGACTCAGTCTCTTTAACTGCTAAGCCACCCACCATATAACTGCCAGAGGATCTTCATCCCATGTAAATCTGATCATGCCACTCTCCTGTACACACTTCTTCACCGGCTCTTTAAATCTCCCTTCTTTTTGTTATTGTGCCTGGTCCTTTTAGTCTAGTGCTCTTTTCTGAACTGATGGATTATGCTGTTCTCATCATCCCACAGAGCAGAAACAGATATCATCCGTTTGTCATTCTCACACACATCTCTGAGTTTTCAAAATAGACTTTGTTTTTTAGACCAGTTTTAGGTTCACAGCAAAAGTAATTAGAAGGTACAGAAACTTCCCATTTATTCCCTCCCCCAAATATGCATAACCTCCCCCATTGTCAACATCCCTCACCAGACTAATGCATTTGCTACAATCGATAAACCTACATTCATACATCATTGTTATCCAAACATCTCTGATTTTTAGCTTATTGTTCTCTATTTCTGGGCTCTTTTATAGATATATTATTCCATTTTTACATTAAATATAGGCTTTAATCCTTTAAAAAAATCCCACTTGAGCTTTTTCCAGCCTCTACAGGAGGCACTGGGAATATAGTGTTGAGTAGACAGGTGCAGTCCCAGATCTTTTGTGCCTCGGTAATGTTTCCTACATTGACACTGGCCCTTACCAGAATTAGTAATTATTATTAGTGAATAACTGATGATGATTGCAAAAAGCTCAAGAAACAAAAGTGCTTACACAGGTTCCTGGTATTCTCTATTTCTTGACATATGATTTCAGAGATGTCTAATGTCTCCCATAAAATGACTAATGATACTAGGGGACACACCATGACTCCTTGGGCTGGACTCACTTCTCTAATTGGATATGCCTATTAAGCTGTAAGGTCTGTCTGTAAGGTCTGTGTTGGTCATGGCCTTTCTCCTTGCTTTCTCTGATCCAACTTGAACTCTTGCCCCATATTTCTTGACCTAGTCCTAATCATGTAAGTTTCTGACATCTTCATTAGAGATTCATACCTGATACTTGGTGGAAAGCTCAGACCAATGCTGTCTTGTGTATTTCACTGGTTTATTTTCTGCAGTATAATCATATCTCCTTAAGGCTAAATTGACATATCTTTCCTTGAGCAAATGGTTTACAATTTGGCATAATGTCTGGTATTCTGTATGTGAATCTGTATATATTCTTGCCTGCAATACCTTGTTTTGGTTAGCTGTAGCCTCATGCACAGGTCCAAAATACTCACAGTGCTATCCAGATCTTTCCACTGCTTCATTGCTCTGGGCAGTGTAATATATTTGAAATATGGAGGACAAGCATTTTACCCTTTTCCCTGCCCTTTCTGTTATTAATAATCGCCATGACTTTTCAAAGTCTCACCCTTCTCCCTCCACCCGCCTCTCCCTGGAAGTGTCCTGTCTCCTGTCTAATTAATGACCATAGTTTACAGACAGTGCAGCTGTCTACACATATGGTTCATTACCCTTAAGACAGAAAACGATGTAAGAGTTGAAGGTTTCTTTCTCAGGGTTCTTTGGGCAAGTATGAAAGATGAAATCATTAACATGACTTTTAACTAAAACAGGTCCTTGTGGTATTGCATCATCTTGTTGTACTTCTAGTGCACTCAATAGAGGCATTATGGCTTTTAAATCAGGGTTTATTAGCTTTTGTTTATAGACAAATTTGCTTGGCGCCAGAGAGAACTAAAAAATAATAATAAAATACTTTACATTGTATCTAAGTTTTAGAAATGTCTCACTTTTGGGGTGAGCTACCAACAATAAAATGAATTAATTAGAAAAGAGGACTCAGTGTTTTCCTAGAAAGACAGAAGGCTGATCATCAGAATAGCTGACATATTTTAGAGATGGGTGGCATTTCTAATCCTGGTGAGAGGCAGTCTTGGGTACCTCATAGAGTTGCCTTTATTCATTCATGTGACACATATTTATTCATGTTATTTGCCAGATACTGTACTAGGTGCTGGGTACTAATAAATAACAACTACTCCCTGCTTCCTAAGAACTTAGGGAATTGCTTTTCTCTTTTGTTAAAATAAGACTGTTTTGCCTGTTTATCAGTCCAGCTTCCACCATCTCACAGGAAACCCTGGTAATTGTGACTGGTGATGACTCAAACAACCTCCACCAAGTCTCCATCTTTAGCTTCTGCCTTCTCCAGGCCCTTACAATGGTCATTAGTTACTACCATGTGACTCCTGCTGCTTGGTTTCATAGCCAGGTCCTATGCCAGTGTTGTCATGTCAGGTCGTATAGTCACCCTCATGTGCCTGGCTGAGTGAAGCTGGGAAATTGGTGTTGAATAAAGTAATATCATCTATCACTATCTTTTTGCTTTCATCTCTGGTTCTTTGTCCTCCACTGGGTTTTTGTTTGTTTGTTTGTTTGTTTGTTTGTTTGTTTTTACTAAAGGTCTATTCTAAACTTCCCAACTTGCCTAGGACTTTAGGACCCAAGGAGCTCTAGTTTGTAACTGAGGGGTTCAGATCCTGTCTTTATGCTCTGATGAAAATTTCTCTTCCTTTTCACCTTTCATTTTATTTTCCTCTCTGCTCATCCTTTAAATCAGGGGTTCAAATTCTGGCTTATATAATCCTTAACATCTCTTTGGATAGACTTCATGAAATTCATAGGCTTCCTGGAATTATAACCACAAATTGTTTTATGTATGCCTGTGCCATTTCCTAGCAGGTAATGCATGGCTTCTTCAGATTCTTAAAGTGATCCCCAAATATACTTTAACAACAAATTTGACCATTTGTAGTTTCACTCTACATTTTTGTTATTCTCTGAGCTATTGCCTTCATGCGTTCAACATTTACTACCATATAAATACCAATCAGTCTCAAATTATATCTCCTGATTAGAATTCTGGCCTGCTCAACTTCAACTACCTACAGAAAATTTTCATTTTAGGAGTCTCCTAGACTACTCATATCCAAGCCCAACCTATTGTCCTAAGGTTTTCCTACTATAACTCTTTTGCCTATTGCTTCCTCTGATGTTTTTGTGTAGGGTTATCCTTGGCCGAGGCAGATGAAACAATTCTTGTACCCCCCTGTTCCCCTCACCACTCCTTTTACACCAGTTTGTAGATACCACATATTGTACCAACTTTTTATATACTAACTAAATCTCCTATCTGTATCCTCTGCTGCTGCCTTAGTTACAACCTTTACTTTCAGACTCTTAGCTTCTATATGTCTCTATTTTTGCTACCCTCCAAAATTTCCTTCGCATACTGGCCAGAGGGATAATCCTCAAATGCATGTATTATGATGTTATTTTTTATTTAAATTGCTTTAATACTTCCCTTGCCTACAGGATGGGATGACATAAAAACTGTATTAGCACTGTACAGGTCTCCTGGATGACTTAGTCAGTTAAGCATCCGACTCTTGGTTTCAGCTCAGGTCATGATCTCAGAGTTCATGAGTTTGAGCCCCACATTAGGCTCTGTGCTGACAGTGCAGAGCCTGCTTGGGATTCTCTCTCTTTCCCTCTCTCTGTCTCTCAAAAACAGATAAATAAACTTTTTTTTAATTCAAAAAAATTCTTTTAGCTCTGTCTATAACACATCCATAATCTGTTTCATACCTGCCTCCACAGGCTCATCTCTTATTTATTTCTCACGTCTATTGGTCTGCAATGCTTTACTCCTTCTTGTACTCATGCAATAAAGTATCCTTCCATTGAGCATAGGGCTTATCCTTGACTCTGTGTTCAACTATGTGATATGCTTTAACCAAAGAGATATTAGCATATGGCGATACAAGCAGGGTCTTGAAAATTACTTGGATGACTGGCCTGATTTGTCCTTGTGCTTCTGCCATCATCATGATAGGGACATGCCTAATCTATCCTGCAAGTCCTGGGAGGAGGATAATGAATAAATAGAGCAGACCAATTCCAGCTTTAAGTTGCTCCTAGCCAAGCACTGCTTAGAATATAGTCCTCTACAAATGAATAAGCAAGCCCAAATGACATAACCAGAGTCCCACAGCTTAATGTTGTATGCTTCTTGAGTTTTCATGTAGTTTGTTACACAGCAAAAGAAAACTGATATACTTACCATAAGGCTTTCTGTATTCTGGCACTATTTAACTGCGTGGTGCTACTTAAAGCCATAAACACTCACACTTAGGATTCTTTACTTTGATTCCCTTCAGATTCTTGTTTGCCTAGTAAATTCTTACTTACGTTGTGACGCAAACCAAGTTTTGTTTTTTGTTTGTTTGTTTGTTTGTTTGTTTGTTTTTCCTCAGTGAACCATTCTGTGAATGTGGCAAGAAAGTTTTAATCTTCTCTTTTGGGACATGTAGCATTTTCCACATATTAACCTACATTTGCAGCTTATCATATGTATTTTTTTCTTGAAGTTTGCATACCCAAAGGATAAGGCTGTTTGTTTAACTTCAGACAAGGTCAGGAAAGCCTTCATAAAGGAAGACATACATAAGTTAAGCAAAGAAGGATGAAGGTGAACAGGTAAGCAAAGGTATATCAGGAAAGCTTAGGTAACCAGAGAGCTGATGTAACCAGCAAAGTTTATGAATAATCACATTTTTCTTTAATGCTTCTTCTATTTCTCAGGTGTAATGGAGCCTCTTGTTCAGTGCATTAAGGAAAATTATTCTAAAGGCACGGATGTGCCGTGGAACACTATGATTTTCTTTCCTTTGAGCAGAAAAACCCATGTGCTGCCTGGTCAGCACCTGCTTTTCTCTGGGCATTCTGTCCAGCTGTCCAGTCTGTGAGAGATGGTGACATTTACAACCATTACAAGGCAACTGTCCTGGCCGCTTGCCACAGTGGGGCCCATGTCCAAGTGGCTACCATCTGGCAGGACATCTGCTCAGCCACTGGGAGGGCTTTGGATGCAGCAACATGCCCACAGAGAAGACATTGCACTCTGCCCTTTGGGAGAAGAGAATGCATTGCATTTCTACCCATGCAAGAGATGAACAGTGAGAGTAACACAGAGGGGGGCCTTTCCATTGTGGTTGTGATCTTTCATGGCCTTCAGGTTTGGAGACCCTGACAATATGCTTAGAATGTACTTGATGAGAACATGGCCTCAACAGCCAGACTGAGTGGGTTTCCATCCTGGCTTCATCACTTTACCATGTGACCTTGGGGCAGGTTACTTAACCTCTCTTTGACTAGTACTGTTTCTAATAGTAAGTGCCAGCTATTTTTATTTTTAGATAGCACTTTAGGGTTTGTCATGTGCTCTAGGAGTCTGAGGCTGCTAGGGATCCATGCAGTGCTCTTCAGTGACACTCAAATCCTACTCCACTTGACACTCACACTATACCACAGCCATACTGAATACCAGTATTTCCCTGAATTAAAAAAAAAAAAATTTAATGTTTATTTTTGAAGGAGAGACAGAGCATGAGTGGGGGAGGGGCAGAGAGAGAGGGAGACACAGAATCCGAAGCAGGCTCCAGGCTCTGAGCTGTTAGCCCAAAACCGGATGCTGGGCTTGAACTCACAGACTGCAAAATCATGACCTGAGCCAAAGTCAGACGCTTAACTGACTGAGCCACCCAGGTGCCCCTTCCCTGAATTTGTAACATGCTTACTGACACTTCTGGGTCTTTGCACATGATGTTCTCTCTGTTGGAATACTCTCATTGTCACCTTATCAAGTTAACTCTTCATTATTTAGGATACCTTTAAGATCTCTCTTTTTCTTGAAATCCATCTTTGATTACCTCCAGGCTACATATTTCCCTGTCTTTCTGTGTACTGACCCCTGATATTAGATGGATGGATGGGTTGATGGATTAGATGCTTATGTATGATGTCTATCACTCTCATTTAATTAATCCTTAAACAGTCAAATTAAGTGCTTTATTGTCTTCTTGAAAATTAAAAAAAAAATCTGTTTGTCCTTGTTTCAAATACAGATTGTGGCCCACAAGGGAGGCAATTGAAAGCCCATTCCTAGAGAATGAGATTGGAACAATCACATGCTACTTTCCCATCCAGATCTCCTCCAGCATGATTATGTTCAGCCAAATCAACCAGCTGGAAAGAGCTGATTCAGGGAATTGGTTATTGGTCCAATATAGACATTTGTTTGGCTCAATCTAACCATATTTAAAGTGATTTTAGTTAAGTGGAATTGTGTATACATGCTGTCATTGGATTTAGGAATAAAGATGAAGCCATTTGGCCCCTGGAAATTCTGTATTTTTTGTTAAAGCTGAGGCCAGCCAGCCTTCTAGGCAGACAAGTGATTGTACAGTGTATGAAATTAGAATAACTCTATGGGGCTTACCTGTCCAGAAACAAGTCTCCCTCCATCCTGAGATCAAACCTGAAATTCTTACCATTTTAGCCAGTCTTTGAGTTAAATTTGTATCTCTGGAAAGTTGCTGTAGAAAGACAACTTTGTTAGCTGAAATTGATAGTATCTTAACCAATATAATTAGAATAATAATAAACACTATCACATTTGTTTATTTAACAAGTAAATCTTTCCTATATAACATATACGAAACACTTCTGTTGATACATGTGTGGAATAGGTCACTGAACAAGGGAAATACATATTCTAGGACCTCACAATCTGGTAAGGAAACATAGAAGCTAATAAATGAACATACAATATAAGCAAAATGTAAACAATCTTGGAAAGTAATACATGCTATGAAAAAATTAAATAATTAAGATGCTGATTTTTATACTTACATAGCCCTTTCACATATCATGTGATCCTTCCATATACCTTGAGGTAAGCAGAGGACATATTATTTCTATTTTATAGATGAGGAAATTGAGGCAAAAAGGTAATATGGTGTCAGGCACTGTCTGGTCCTCCTATTCCTCATATATTGAAGTACCTGAAAAATACCTGTTAACTTAAACAGATATTTAAATAGCTCCACGAAAGCATTATTGGGATGAATATCAAACTGTCTTAGTTTGGGTCAAATTTGTATACTAGTTCTAACAATATGGCACTTCTTACCATTTAGCTGAGACTCTAACTTCCTGGTTTATAGATTAGTTGTAGAACCTAATTATTGTTCTTTGTGTCTTCTGTGCCTGCCAGATAGTCTTGAGAATTGGAGTTCTGCTAGCATGCTTGCTAGTCAACACTCTGGACCCCCTGATTCTAGGGTTTAGACTCTTTTCCCTGAACCTTTGCCTACTAGTTGTAGCCTTGATTCCTAAGGACACATATACTCTTGACAGATGGTCTTGGTTATGGAGCACTGAGTGAATTCAGTGTAAGAGCCCTAGGAATGGGGCAGGGAGGGCCGGAGTAGGAGACTTTCCCAAACTGGAAGCCAGACCGGAGCTCAGAATCAGGGCAGAGATCTAAAAGGGACAGAAGTAAAGGTAGCAGATAAACAAATGACACTAATTAGGTAAAAAGAAACAAATTTAGAGGAATTATAAAAATTATTCAGGAATTCAAATGATCTTATTAATGGTAAAAAATGATAATATCATTAATAATAATTTATTATTTTGTGTTCCTTTTATTTGTTGGGCACAAGAATATATATTTGACATATGTCTTTTAATCTTCCAAAGAATAACTTAAGGTAAGTAATATGACATTTCTAAAAGCTGGAATTTGGCTCAGAGAAATTAAGTGATTTTATGAGTTTCAGAGCTAATAAAAAGAAAGTGCTAGATGTTTTAGAACCAGATTATGGTTTCACACCAAATAGTTTTGTACCTTGATCAAGTTTCCTCACATACTAAAAAAATAGAGCTACAAAACTTACCTTAAGGGGTTGTGGTGATGTTTAAATAAAATTATGCATAAAAATAATAGCCCAGTTCTGGCATATGGTACATATTCAAGCTATTTTCTAATTATTATTCTTACTGTGTTCTTGCATCTATGTTTGCCATGTTGGGTCTAGCCCAGACTATAACAGAACTGCTGCCCCTCATTGTGATTTAGGGCAAATAAGTGGTTGAATTAATGGTTGTAAAATCTTACTGAGTGCAGTTCACTGGTAGTTATGTCAACCAAAGAGAGGCTGGCAATACATTAGTATTCAGGATGCTAGTTATCTTCCTATTCACTAGGAGGTGTTTTGAAATTGATGCTTTTACTTGGTTTCCAATTGTTTCTGTTATGTGTTTTGGTGTCTTTTGCAGTATGGACAATCATTTCACAAACATTTTTGGTATTTGTAAGACCTAGAACAACTTGTACATATTGAGCCCCAACAATTGGTTCCTTAATTGTTGCTCTTATATTCAGCTTGTGGGAACCTTACTTAGCAAATCACTTCCCTTTGGTGTAGTAGAGAGGTTAGAAGAAAATAAAAATGAACAATTCTGATTCCATTTCCTGCTAGCTGTGTGAACACAGATCACTTAACTTACTGGAATAATAATAATAAAAAGAACAGCTTGAATTTCCCACGGTTGTGAAGTTAAAAGTACATTAACCAGCACGTAGCATAGGTACTTAATAAATATAATTTCCTTTTCCTACCTCCTTGAACTCTGAGCCATCAGACAAATGATGGGATTAAGGAAGAATGGTGACCTTCTATCTCTCTCTCTTCCTTCTCTCTCTCTCCCTCTCTCTCTCTCTCCTTCTCCCTCTCTTCTTCCCCTCTCCCTCCTTTCGTATGATATATTTGTCAGATAACCCTGTTCTCAAATCTGGAACACCAATGCACAAAATAGATACAGTGAGCTGCTCTGGAAAACCCAATCACATAAGCAATTTTCAAGCCTAAAACTAAATGACCAGAGCAAGTGCCACAAGTGCCATGGCTTGTCAGAATAGCACAGCTCTATAAACTTGCATGTCAATAGGATGAATTCAGTGAGAGAACTGGAACTGTAAATGTAATCAGTTTACCAGAAACAACTAAATATAGGTCCACAAGTTGATTCACAGACCTTCATTGACATTTATTCAAAATGGTGGAATAAGGACACATTCATATCAAATCCTGGTTCTGCTACATATTATCTTGACACTTAACCTCTCTATGTCTAACTTATCATTTCCATAGAAAGGGGATAATAATATACTCTTCCTTGTGGGTTATTGTTGAGATTAAATGAGTTAATGTTTATAAAATGCTTAAAATGATGCCTGGTATCTAGCAAGTACTATACAAGTGTTAGCAATTACTACATATTATTATTATTATTATTATTATTATTTATGATGATGATCATGATGATGATTACTACTGCTATCAATCCCTGAATTGTGAACACCTATCTATATATGAACAAACTTTCTCTTACACCATCATAGATGAAGACTGTTTAATGGGATAATGGAAACCTATTTACATACATTTTATTTGTTTGTAATTTTTTTCTTTCCTTGTTTTTTCTTAATGATATTTTTGCCAGATATAAAGTTTTAGTTTGATAATATGTGCTTTTTATTTCCATTCATTACATTCAAAATATTGATCCATTTTTTTCTGGCTTGCATGGTTTTCTGATAAGCATTCTCTATCATCCTTATCTTTATTTCTGTGTGTGTACTGTGGTTTTTTTTTTCCTCCCTGAATTTCGTACTTTTTTCTTTGCCACTGGGTTTTAACAGTGAGATTTGATATCCCTTGCTGTGTGTGTGTGTGTGTGTGTGTGTGTGTGTGTGTGTGTGTGTGTGTTTGAATGAGTACCTGCATGCAATATTTATCCTGCTTGGAGAATGTTGACATTCTGGTATATGTGTTTATGATTTCTTTACATTTTGAATTTTGGGGGACAGTATTTATTTACATGTTTTTTCCAGGTTCCCTTTTTGGGAGTGCAGTTAAGCATGTGCTATATTGCTTGATATAATTTTACAAGTCATTGAGGCTCTGTTAAAAATTTAAATTCCTCTCTGTCTTTGCTTAAGGTGGTTAGATTTCATTGCTTTGTCTTCAAGATTATTTTTTTTATTCTGCTTTAGTCTTTTATTTTCTACTTCTTTCCTTATTATGTTCATATTTTCTTTTAAATGTATCTATCTACTTGTTTGTAATGGTTGCCTTAGCATTTTTGCTACTAGTTCCATCATTTAGGTCCTTTTTGTTTTGTTTCTTTTGGTAAGTGCCTCAACTAGTTATTGATAATATTTTCTGGTATACAATTTGTCTAATTTTTGATTGCCTTTTGGACATGGTAGGTTTACATTACTGACATTCTTGATATTTTTGTCTTCCTTTTTAAGGGATGTTGCACTTGTATGCATTTATTTGCTGAAGAGTTTGATCCCTTCAACGCCTACTCTTAACTTTTGCTATGCTGAATATAGTGTGACCATCATTCCCAACATAGTCTGGGCTTATGCTTCCAGCAAGACTTCACTAAGTGTTCCACTGATTGTCTCAAATGATCAGAGGCCTGTCCATGCTGAATGATCTAATACCAAGCCTCTACAGCCCTGTATAAGCTTGGGGAATTGCTCTGCTTATGTCATTCTGGTCTTTCTTTGACTGAAAATGTAGTTTGAGATTCCACATGCATGCCCTAATACTATTGTTGGATTTCTGGTTATTTTTCTTTTCTTTTTTTTAATGTTTATTTTTGATGGGGAGAGAGAGAGAGAGAGAGACAGAGCATGAGCAGGGGAGGGGCAGAGAGAGAGAGGGAGACACAGAATCTGAAAGAGGCTTCAAGCTCCAAGCTGTCAGCACAGAGCCTGACACAGGGCTTGAATTTGTGAACCTCGAGGTCATGACCTGAGATGAAGTTGGATGCTTAACCAGCTGAGCCACCCAGGCGCCCCTCTGCTTATTTTTCAATGTAACTCTCATCTTTATGGTGATCTTCCTTACTATTTCCAGCCACCTAAGCTTTTCTGAATTGTGATTTCCATCTCCACAACTCAGGAATGTCATCAGACTCTGTTTAGTTTCTCTGTGTCCATCCTTGAAGTCTGAATATTGCCTCTAGGTAGAAATCCAAATGCTTATTTTATTTGTCTTCTCTAGAAGGTCACAGTCCTAAACTTCCTAATGTCCAGTATCTGAAAACATTTTTTTTTGTCCTATGTTTTATCTAGTTTTCTAGCTCTTCACAGTTGGAGATTATATCCAGTACTGCTAATCCATTTCAGTCACGGGTAGAATCCTTTGTGGGTTTGTTTTGTTTTGTTTTTGTTTTTGTTTTGTTTTTGCCATATCTGTATCAATTTGTTTTAGCACCATTTATTGAGTAATCTGTCCTTTCCTCTATTGAATTCCTTTGGTGTAATTGCAAAAATCAGTTGACTATATGAATGTGTTTGTATCCAAACTCTTGATATATTTGTCTTTTATTATGTTAATGCAATTTTGTTTTGATTATTGTAGCTTTATAGTAAATCTTAAAATCATGTAGCATGAGAATTCAAGCTACATTTTTCTTTCTTAAGATTGTTTTCGCTATTAGAGATATTTAACATTTTCATTTAATTTAATATTGAGCTGTTATTTGTCAAATTTTTGTTGGGCTTTTGATTATATTGTGATAAATATATAATTTATGGAGAAAGATTATTTTAATAGTGTTGAGTTATCCAAATAATCAAAATTGTATCCTCTTCATTTATTTAGGTCTTTTTATTAGTTCCATTTAGTAATATTTTTAAATTTTTTATGTAGAAGTCTTATACATTTCTCATTTTAATTACTCCTATGTATTTGATGTGGGTTTTTGATGCTATTACAGCATTTTTAGAATTTTGTCTACTTAGTACTTTACTTGGAAATTGTTTACCACCAATACATGGAAATACAATAGATTTGTGTTTATTTTCTCACACAGTATATTCTATCCAGTTTCAGGTCTTGGTTGTCTGTGATGGGTGCCACCTTAGAAACACACTCATCCAACATCCCATCCCTAGATATCTACCCTTATTATCATTTACAGTATTCATACAAGTGAATACATACATTTACATATACATATACACTATATCATTACAGTATATCATTACATATATACAGTATACATACATTTACATATACATCCAAGTGAATGTATAAAAAAGAAGAAACAGGAGTTCCATTTCTGTCTCTCCTTGTTTCCTGCTCAACCCACTTCTTCTATAAACACTGTGATATAGTTTATTTTTCAAAGTGGAACACTTTTTAAGTAAAAAAAATCATCGTTAATCATTAAAAAGATATAAATCAGCATTGCAAGTTTGATTGAAATGATTCCTTCTTCCCCTGTATGCATACCACCTGGTAATGTGATGTTGCAACTCCTCCTATCAAGAGGTGGGGTTATTTCTTCATGCCACAAGTCTGTGTGCTACCACTTGAATATGGCCTGATTTTGTTACTTGCATTGATTAACAGAATATGACAGAGTGGCATGTGGAAATTTCAGGCCTAGATTTCAAGAGGTCTTTCTGTTTTGTTCTTGTCCTCTTTGAATGCTATCCTAAGACCACCATTTGAAGCAGCCAGTTTAGGATCCTGGAGGTGGAAATGTTGTGCAGAGTAGAAATAAGCTGGCCCTGAAGCTTTCCTACAACAAGCAGTCAAAAGCCAGATGCAAAGGAACTGTTCTGGAACAACCAGCCACAGTGAACTACCAGATAGCTGCAACTGCATTAAGATTTTAAAGTGAGGACAGAAGCATTAGAATTGTATTTTAAGACACTACATTTTGGAGTAATTAGTTAAATAACACTTGTGTGGGTGGGAATATTCAGGGTAAACCAAGTCTTGTGATTAACACCCATCCTTTTTAGGAAGACTTCACTCTTTTTGCACAAAGTTATGTTCTTTACCCTCATATTATAAATTTAATAAACATGTCTTGAGATATGAGGTGTGTGTGTGTGTGTGTGTGTGTGTGTGTGTGTGTGTGTATTTTGGAGTAAGGGATTACAGTAATCAAAAATGGCAATAGATACAGAGCAGAAAAAATGATGTCGTTGATGCTGAAAGATATTTCATATAGGGCACTGTAACTCCCTCCTTCATAGCGGAAAGATAACAACAAAACAAAATAAAATGAACAAAGCAGTCCCTAAGTGATTTTTTCTGTCTTTGACCCTAGCAAAGTGTTGAAGATACAGTACCAGTTTCCAGAATTTTTACTTTCTTCTGTAGCCTGCCACTCCCCTCTCTTCTCATTCTTTCTCCAGACTTAGCATAATACATTTGATAACCATTTTCCATACAAACTGACAGTCTTGTTCCAGGACAGTCTTTATCAAATTAGACCAAAGTCTCTTTGATTGGAGAGTCTTAGGTGTTCTCAAACTCTCATACCCTCACTTAGAATTGATGTCTTGTTCCCTGGATGGCTAATCACATTCACATGGTATAGATTTTTATAATTTAACTCTCAAGAGATATCCATACTGCTTTTATGGATAAATCCCTGATATTCTCAGGACCATCTTGGTCTTAGAAAGGAGCCATGCTGGTCTTTTACTCCCTCTGAGTCCAAGGAAAAAGGAGGTAGCTCACCTGACTGAAACTTGCTTACTAAGTCTCTGAAGGTTGCAGAAGCTTATCCAGATACAGGAAATTGAGTCTGGTGACAACTTCTGGAAAAAGAATCCCATAGTACAATGAAGAGGGAGCAGGTACTTATCAGGTCACTGCTAGTTTCTGAGAGGACTCTACAGGGTATTAGGCATTACACTTTTCACTTACAGTTATAATCAAAGTGTGGAAGGGAAGACATGTAATTCAGTGACTTGATAGAACTTAATTTCTTTCCTCATAGTGTTAGGGCATAATAACGGTAGTACAATTGTGTAAATATTAAGATAATGCACACACACACATACAAACAAACATACACACATGTTTCCTACAAGGTTGGGTGGGTCTGATTTAAGGATAAACACCTGCCCTCTACCTGGTGTTAGAACTGAAGCTCTGGTTGACTGGGGAAAAGATGAGCGGGTATTGTGTATAAAGTGTAGGCTCTTATCTTAGAATTGGCTTCTCTTGCATGCCCTAAACAGTATGTTTATTCTTCTCATTCTCCCTTGCTGAGTTATAAGATGGCAAGGGCAAAAAATGGAGTGGTTTAAGGAAAAATAACTAATTACTATGCTAAATATGCTGATAAAATATTAGCCTTAGGATAGGGCATAAAAGGTATTTCTGGAGGTATTCAATGGCTTAGACTAACTTACCTAGAAATTATATTGCTGTTTGAACTTGTAACCCCAGCAAACTGCTAAAGAACATGAAAAAGCATCCATCTGGCTCAGGTGTACTCTGTATTACTTACCCAGAGAACTTGTCAAGGACCCCCTGGAATGAAATTTAGTGATCTGATGATCCTGTTTGTCTCTATCTCTCTTACTGTCTGTGTCTCTGTTTCTGTCTACCTCTCTCCTCATTTCTCTCCATATCTCTTTTCTTCTTAAATCTATGACCTAAATTTGGTCTAGGAAATATTTTTGCTCTGCCTTTGTCTGTCTCCTGCTACCATTTGATTCAGAGTGGGTTATATACCCAGGTCCATCCAAAAGTGATTAGCTCGATTTTAGAACTTGTATCTGCATTTAGACTGTGACTAGTATGTGCATTTAGACTGTTATGAATATGTAGGTGAAATTATTTATTAGCACTTACTAAAACATTAATAAGTTTTGAGAGGATTGAGGATTGAGAATAATGGAAAGAAGAATAATAATTGAGAATAATGGAAAGAAGTTGAAACTAAAATACGTGTTGCTTCTACAAAAGTCATTTGCGGTCTCGAGATAGAGTTCTGCCCTTCTACTTTATCACTGGTGAGCAATGTTATGCTTGGTCAGGAAGTCACAACTCTTGTAAAACTTTATTAGTGTTCAAGATCATTAATGGGAAGCAGAGGGGAAAAAGAAGTAAATATAAAGTGTCAGTTTCAGACAGTCAGAGACAAGTTCATTGAGCTGTAAATTAAATCAAATGCCACAAAATATGCAGATTGTAAAAATGTCTATTCTCTGCAAAGCTGTTAAACTTTAAAAGGTCTTTTCAATTAAAATTACTAAGATGAGTATTGTGTCATGTTGCTATAGAAAGGGCTTGTAGAACAGTCAGAAGGCACAAGAAAATGGGTGGGGAATTTTTTTTTAAGTATATAAATGTATCCACTGGCAACAAATGTTTGCCCACCCTTTCAACTACATGCTGTAGTTCCCTTTCCTTGTCTCCTTGCTAACGTCTTGCATGCATTAATTGTTAGCAATTTTCTCACTAATATTTATTTCATATCGTTTACATAATTTTGCCACCTACTTTGTGTTAACTTTGTCTCTGAATCTGACTACAGTTTGAGTCATGAATATATGCATTACCATAGACATATTCAAAATCTCAGGAAAAAGGCTGAGATTGGGTTATGGTTCTGTATTCTAATTGTCATAATTAGAGAGGCAGGCCTCTCTGATATGATACACAATGGGACATTTCCCCAAAGACTGAGTATGTTTAGATGCAGAATGATCAAAAGTTGACAAATGTCAACCACATCCATTACTTTGGTTGCTCAATCAAAAACACATACTATTTGCATTTTTAAGGAAGCAGGGAGGGAAGGAAAAACATAGTAAAACACATTTATTTTCCAGATTTAATGCTACATGCCAGCTATAAGATGCTGAATTTATTTGCTGGATGAAGTAACTCTATCTAAACTGTTGTAAAAATTGGGGTTCCTCCTTGATTAAGTTTATAAATATCTACTGATTTTCCTTGAACCAGTATTTTTTTTTCTGTACTGGCTCAATGAGTTAATGAATGGAATCAATAACTCCCTGTACCTCTTAGTTGTTGTTGTTGTTGTTATTTTTAAATGATACTGGCAATTTCTATAATGTTTCTTACCCTCCTGTGCAGTATGGCTTTGTTTTTCTAATTTGTCAGAAGGGATAAGGTGCCAAATGGTAAAACTGAAAGTTATTCTGGATACCTGTCCTAATTATGTGCTCATATGTAAGGAAAATAAACATGGGAATGGTGTCTATTATGGACTTAATAGTGGCCCCCTGGGGATGGCTACCTCCTAATTCTCAGAACTTGTAAATGCTCTTATGCCTTTTACATTAAAAAAAAAAGGACTTTTAAGGTAAGGATATTGGAGAGATTACCCAAATGGGCATGGTGTAATCACAAGGGTATCCTGCAAGAAGGATCCAGAAGCAATCAGAACCAGCCAGAACATGGGGTAGTAAAGAATATGGAAGCAGAGGGACAGAAAAAAAAAGGATTTGGAAATGCTACACTGCTGGCTTTGAAGACAGAGGAAAGGGATATGAGATAAAGGATGTAAATGGCCTCTGGGCAGATAGTATTTGAGGGAGACCATGTAGCTTGCTGTCAGCTTTGATGCATAACTTCCCGAAAGACACAAACGTTAGGTGATCTGTGGATGGAGGTGCGCACAGATAATTTTAAAGAAAAGTGAGTTGCTTCTAAAGATGGAAGATAGATCCATGAGCAATATGTTTATGCTAATAGTAGTTCCCAAGTGGACATGATCTCTGGGGCTATCCAAATCCAATCCCTTGAATGATGCTCTGTACAGGTGATAAGGCAAGACTGCTTCCACATTCTTGAATATTACCTACTGAAAAATAAGAATTATTGAATCATAGGTGGAACATGAAGGAAAAACAAATTGTGAAAAAAGTGCACTCTTTGAGAAAGTGAAATGAAAGGCAGGTTAGGAAAATCTTACATTGAAGGTACAGGATGAGTAAGTCTTAGTGTTTTGCTAGTGGTTCGTTTTAATGTAAATAATGTGAAGTTACAATGTGCTGAAAGCATGCTAATTTTCTGATCATTTGGCAGAGAGGAGAGAAATAATTCTTATTTTATGATTACATTAGAATAATTCAAATATAAACCTAAATTAATCATTGTTTATTTATGCTATGATCTGCTTCAATCTTCTAAAACCTAGGTTCAATAAGCTAATATAACAGGGGAACTTCATGTTGATACTGGGATTCCCAGAGATAAAAGAGAAGGGTATATCCTATTATCCTGTAGTCAGCCTCATGAGATGCAAGATGCATGTGGTTAATTGAAATAAATGCTTTATTTGGGAGCAAATTCAGTCATTTCTATGAGTTATCTAATTACTAGTTCTGACAGGTTGGGGAGCAGCTTTAGGCATTCTTCTACTGTGGGTTCTCCACATTAATATATCCCATAGGGGATGCTTTCTTTTTTTTAAATTTTTTTAATGTTTATTCATTTTTTGATAGAGACAGAGCATGAGTGGGGGAGGGGCAAAGAGAGAGGGAGACACAGAATCCAAAGCAAGTTCCAGGCTCTGAACTGACAGCACAGAGCCCGATGTGGGGCTCGAACTCACAGACTGTGAGATCATGACCTGAGCTGAAGCCAAACACTTAACCGACTGAGCCACCCAGGCACCCTGCATAGGATATGCTTTCTAATACACATATTTATGGGCATGGGGGTTGACTTTAAACATTTGTGTTTACCTCAGTAATTTCCTAGCACCAGAGAAAGCAAGTAGAATCTGAAAGGAAAGTTAATCTATTTAGTGAGATATGTATTAAGGTATTCTTTCTTTATGATGGTGCCTTTGGCTGTATAAAAGTGAAACTTCACTGGAAAAAAATTTACAGAACTTTACCCATTTGCATTGTGACTTTTCATGAAGACCGTAATGGGAACACTTTGCCAGAAATAGAAAACTTAAGGGATATGGCAGAAATCTTAATATCATTGTATGTAAATCGTGTATTCTTCAGGTGTCACTGGTTGTAGGTAGCACCATGAATGTGCCTTATATGACACTGAACAAATGAAGAAACATTCAAAATTGTTTGGGGCTATCAGGCAGAGAGACACTGGTTTTTAGTAATAGGTTCTAAAACACTTTGTTGTTTAAAAAATTTTTTTTTACATTTATTTATTTTTGAGAGACAGAGACAGATCACAAGTTGGGGGGGGGCAGAGAGAGAGGGAGACATCGAATCCAAAGCAGGCTCCAGGCTCCGAGCTGTCAGCACAGAGACTAACATGGGCTCGAACTCACAAACGGTGAGATCATGACCTGAGCCAAAGTTGGACACTTAACCGACTAAGCCATCCAGGTGCCCTAAACGCTTGTTTTGTTTTAAATTTAAGAAATATTTATTGAACAGTCATCATGAATCTTCTATGGGGTCAATGTCCTCTGGTGGTGCAACATACAAAGTCAATGTCATTGTCATATTAGATTTAATGGAAAAGAATTATCAGAAACTCATAGCTGAGGAAGGTAAGCCAAAGATACTGAGAGAATAATTTAGGGTGTCTCTGGGATCTCCACCGGTTCTTAATAGAAAAAGTAGATGGTGTATGAAACTCTTTGAAGGGGCAACCAAACACCTGAGCTTACATGATACAACTGTGTTCTGAGGATTTGGCAGAAGCACCACAAATAAGACTCTGAGAAATATTTCTTTAAGGTGATAGACATCCTTGAGGAGTTGATGTTAAAACTGTCCCTTGCTAAGTGTTGGTTGTATTGTCAATTCTTTGAGATGAGTGGGACATGAATTCTAATTATGGAATAAGCACAGGTGCATAAAAGTCCTCATCTCCTGGCCCTGTCATGCCTACTTATACTCTCTTGAGGTTGATACACTTATTCCCATTTTATAAAAAAAAAAATTTTTAGAGGTGAAGGTATTTGTCCAAGGTCATACTACAAATTGGTGGCAAGCCTAGAATACAGACCTAGGACAGTCTGGCTTTATACTGTGATTAATGTACAGCTCTGATCTGATACTTGAGAGTTTTTTTCCTCAGGTTTTTCTCTTCATCATCATGTCCAGTGATTGTGGTTGTTAAACATTCCCACTTTCAGCAACCCTCTGAAAAGTATCCATCATGTAAGTAGCACAGTGTCAACATTAAATATACAGGTAATGGAGGTGCTGCTCTCACAATGGAAAGAAAAGAACAAATCTGGGTAAGGCAGTGCTCTGGTGCCCTGCAGGGGAAAACCATTAAATGATATTGAGGAGTGTTCCAGTCATCCATCCGTGGAGTGTAAATTGTCCCAAGTATATTTAGCTTCAAAAATGTCTCCTCAGCCCATCTTCTTGGTCAACAACTAAATTGTGTTTTTGCCATTTGACCCAAGCCTCCCTGTTCTCTGTTACTTTCTCACCTTAGCTGCAAATTGTCTATAGCCTGATTTTAAATCTCCAAATCAAATCTTCATTTTATCACTAGTTCAGGAGATTAAAAACTGAACCTCCAGGCAGCAGTTAATAAGTAATTGTTTATTTCGCCATCATGTCAAGAGTGAGGCTCACAATCAATTCTCTAGAGGTCGACTTTAGAATTCACTTAAATACTGCTCTCCTGTCTCCCAGTGAATAAGCACTCAGTTGTTTCCTGAGTTTGATTAAGGTTACAGTAATAATTGTCTACTTCCTGTAATTAAATTGAATCTCCACCTAAGAATTATACTTAGGTGTTTCTAAATGTTTCTAAAGGAAAATGAGGTATTTCTATCTCATTTTCTTTTTACCTAAAGAACTACTAAATATTTATTGGATACAAGGATAATATATATTAGATACTATGTATAACTATGTATTATGTATTATGTTGATAAATACTTCCAACATCCCTATTGTATACGTACTATTATTATATCTTTTTATATAAGTGAGGAAATTAAAATTTATGAGGGCTTAGGAAACTTTTCAGGTTAAAGAGTTACATATTGCATATTAAAGACTCAAGACCCAGACTTTGTAATTCCAAAGCCCTTGTTCTTAATTGCTGCACCTGACAGTGTTTCTGTAGTAGTATGCATGTTTCCTGATAATGCCTTTATATTTATTATTTCTTTAATATAACTTAACATTCATTAGGCATTTTGGGGGACCCAGATACTGTGATAGACATTAAAGATACAAAAACAGCAGTGTGTCAAGGTGGCTCAGTTGGTTAAGCATTCGGCTCTTGGTTTCATGAGCTCATGGGTGATGAGTTCGAGCCCTGCATTAGGCTCTGCACTGACAATGCAGAGCCTGCTGGCGATTCTGTCTCTCTTCCTCTCTTTGCCCCTCCCCTGCTCTCTCTCTCTTTCTTTCTCTCTCTCTCTCTCAAAAATAAATAAAAAAATACATACATACATACATACATACATACTTACATACATAAAACTGTAAAAAAATTCAAAAAAGATGCAAAAATGGTAAATTATTGCTCCTACCCTTAGGAGCATAGTCTAATTATAGAAGGGAGGGAGGGATATATGAATAACATTTTACAAAAAAAGTAGTGTGATAAGTTTATTACTATAGAAATATTAACAAATTTCCTTGGGAGATGAGAGTGAAAGAGGTAGATTCCAGTGGGCTGTTCTTAGCAGCTTACTGGAGGAGGTGGAATTTGTAGTTGCTGCCGCTTCAGTGAGTCCTCTCTGCTGCACCACTGTAAGTATGTCTCTCATAATTGCTCAACCAGGCAAGTAAGGAAAGTATTGTGTGAGAAGCTTTCACCTCTCCATTTCACTGGTAGAGCAATTTATTAGTTGTTATTCTAAAGACCTAAACATAGGGAGATCTTTGTGATGATGGAATAGTTCTCCATCTTGATTTCTGTCGTGATTGAATTCTACACATGTGATAAAATGGCATAGAACTAAAACACACATTGTACCAATACCAATTTTCTGGTTTTTATATTTTACTATGGTTCTATAAGATGTAACTGTTGTGGGAAAATGGGTGAAGGGTACACCAGACCTCTCTGGACTATATTTTCAAATCCCTGTGAGCCTATAATTATTTTAAAATAATTTTTTTAAATAATATTCTAAAATATATTACTATTAAGCTTCTAAAATAGCTATCCAATAGAAGTATAATTTGAACAGTTTTTTAAATTTATTTTTATTGAGATATAATTGACATGTACGATTGTGTAAGTTTAAGGTATTCAGTGAGTTGATTTGATACATTTACATATTGCAATATAATTACCACCTTAGCCTTAGCCGATGCTTCTATCCACAGATGTAATTTTAAATTTTTTAGTAGCTGCATTAAAAACAATAAAAAATAAGGGGCATTAAGGAATCTACTCCTGAAATCATTGTTTCACTATATGCTAACTAATTTGGATATAAATTTTAAAAAATAAAAAATAAAATAAAAATAAATAAAACAATAAAAAATAATAGTCAAAATAATTGTAATATTTTATTTAACCAAAGCATTCAAAATGTTATAATATCAGCGTGTAACCAATACAAAGATATTTGATGAGATATTTTACATTTTTATCATACTTGAAATTAGTGTTTTGAGCCTTTAGGGGTTTAGAAATTCTTTAATGTCCTGCCATGTACAACTTTTCTTCAGATCCGGGTATTCTAGAATTTACTAAACACATCAAAGTCCCTTGTACCTTCAAAAAAAAATCACTTGTACTTCAAACTCTGGATGGAAGAAGGAAAGAACACAGAGACAGAGTGGGGGTGGGACCCCACCTCAGCTTCTTCCACTCTCTCCCAACTTCCTCCACACACCAACCCTTTAATTCTCCCTCATTTTCAAGTGCTTCCCCAAATCCCAGGAGAACAGGATGGTGAGCTACACAAACCCAGACCCCAACAATTCCTTAGCAGGAAGTCTTCATGTCTGCCCACTTCCTGCTTCAACCTAAGTGCTTCCCTCAGTAGAGCCACAGCTATGTGCAGAAGGTAATCCTAGAACATTCCCTATGTAAATAACCACAGGGTTTACCCCCTCAACTCCTTCAGGATGTAGATCAAATGTTACCTCTCAGAAAGCCTATCCAGAGGATAGTATTTAAAATTACAACCAGCTTCCTCATCCCCCCTCCCATCTTTTTCTCTAAATTATTCTACCTTTTGACACACCAATAATATACTTTAGTTGTTTGGTTGTTTATTGTCCTTGTCTTCAATCGGCATGTAAACTCTACAAGGGCAAGAATTTTTGCCTATTTAGTTTGATGCATCCCAAAGTGGCTAGAATAATGCCTGGCACATAGTAGATTCTCAGTAGATACTTGTTGATAAATTGCACATACTTAAAAGTATCAATTGGAGCAGATTAGCCAATCATCCTGGATAACATGCTGTTCATTCTAGGATGTTTGTTTTCTTTTTTTATTTCTTTTCTTTTTTAAAAAGTTTCAGTTTATTTATTTATTTTCAGAGAGAGCTTGAGTGCGGTCACGAGTGGGGGCAGAGAGAGAGAGGGAGAGAGAAAGAATCCCATACAGCCTCTGCACTGTCAGTGCAGAGCCCAATGCAGGGCTCAAACCCATAAAACTGTGAGATCGTGACCTGAGCTGAAACCAGGTTGGACGCTTAACCAGTAGCCACCCAAGTGCCCCTAGGATGTTCGTTTTCAATTGTGTAGCTGCAATTGATTAAACCTCCAGTATTTGAGGAAATAGATACACATTCATTTGATGTTTCCTAACAGAGTGTGCCCTTTCTCTTTTTCATGGCAAAAGGCCCAACAAATCTTTGGGAAGGGAATAAACTGGCTCAGGCCTCTTCCCCTTTGGGATTTAACATTATTAGATCTCTTCATTGGGCCAAGTTAGTCTTGTTTTAGGTTAACTGGCTGAATACAAGGAATAAAAATTCAAAAGAAGGGAGGAGTGAGCCAGACATACTCAGCCCCATGTCTAAAGGGTCTCAGAGGAATGTTTCTCCTGGCACAGCCTGTGGCTTAAAAGTATCTTCATACCCAGCTACTCTGGCCCTTTGGCCATGAATGTGTGAGGACACAGAAACTAATGGGCATATTGGGAGCCCTGGCACAAACTGGGGATCATGGCAGAAAATAGCACTAGAGAAAGAGGTGACAGATTTTTCCCTCTTAATCAGAAATAAAAGATTATTGCTGAACGGCAATGATTAAAATGCTTTAACCACTGCTGAATTGGACAAGAATTGCAACAAACAGTTGGGACCACATATTTTCATCACTATTAGCAGAGAGTGGGTTCTTTCTGAGAATTAACTAGAGTTTCTATGCTTCTCTCTGAGGAGCAGGAAAAACTCAGATTGGACTATTGTTCTGACTGAGCTCCTATAATTTTTTTTTTACCTTAATAAAGAGAGGAGAATCATGGGAAAAATAAAATACATTTTTTTGATGGCAGTTTGGGCCATCTTTGTACTCAAAGTCATACTGATTTAGACAGTGTTTCCTTCCTTCTAAAACATAAGGGAGGGGAGCCTTTACATTAAAAAGGTATTTAGCTCTAGCATTAATTATAATGGTGAAAAAATGTAAATTACCTAGGTGAGTAATGAGTAAGTATAATAGTCTCCATTCTGATATTATATCCATAGTGTCTAGAACACTGTTACATAGAAGGTACACAGCATATATTACAAAATAAATGAATGAATAACAACTGTTTAAATGAATTATATTCTCTAGGATTATAAATTTTAGGTTTATAAATTATAAATATCAATTATAATTTCATTATTATAAATCCTAAGCAGTTGTTGAAATGAGTGTGTTAATCATGATCTGGAAAATGTGAATATGATACTGTTGAGTGAAAAAAATAGAATATAAAATAGGGTCTGTAGCAATGGCTCTTAAACTTCAGCACACATTATGTTACCTGGATGGCTTGTTAGAACACAGATTGCCGTTTCAACACCAGTTTTGTTTCAGTAGGTCTGGAGTGGGGCCTCAAAATATGCATTTCTAGCAAGTTCCCAGGTGATCCCCATGCTGCTGGTCTGAAGACCATATTTTGAAAACTACTGATTTAAAGGAAAATTTCAAGTATGTAAAACAAGCATATAAAATTATGTCTGCTAACAGTGTTGAGAAAGTAAAATTATGCCTAGAAAATGTAGAGAATACAGTGTTAACAGTGATTTTCTTTCAGAGGTGGAATTATAGTTCTCTTCTTTTTTCTTTATTTTCCAAATTGTCTTTGTGGTCATGTATTACCTTAAAATGGAAAATAAAGATGACCAAACAGTTTAAATGCAAAAGCAATAACAAAAACAAATGTGATGAATATACACTAAAGGGAGATACTAATTTTTATTGAAGAGATGATAATATGTTGAGTGAAGGGGCTAACTTAAGTGACTGGTATGTGCTCACCTTTAGTATTGCTTATATGGCCTCTGTTAGAACTCCCTGGTACTATACTGATCCTTCACCTGAGGCATAGAGTTATTATTTTCTAGAGACGTTTCTTCACTCTTCTAAAGCCAGACCCCATAGATGCCAAAAACAGCTTAACCCACATTTGATTTGGCTATTCTCTTTTTTCTTGGTGACTTGGGTTTCTTTGAGACTAGGGCTCAGGTTGTTGCTTGTTTAACATGCCATTGGACTAGGTATGGGAAAGTGCTAACATTCTCCATGCTCAGCTTGAGTTCATATTTTCATTTTTATAAGTTCATTTATTTATTTTTGAGAGAGAGAGAGGGAGCAGGGGAGGGCAGAGAGAGAGGGAGAGAGAGAATCCCAAGCAGGCTTTGTGCTGTCAGTGCAGAGCTTGACACAGAACTCAAACCTACAAAACCACAAGATCATGCCCTGAGCCGAAATCAGGTTGGATACTTAACTGACTGAGCCACCCAGGTGCCCCTCTAGTTTGCAATTTCTTTTGCCCATCTGGATCCACTACTCTTCATCACTCTCTCTCTTCTAGTAGATAGATAGTTTTGTATCCAATAATCTACTTTAAGTTTTTTTTTTTTTAATATTTGAAGAAAGACCTGCCAAGAATGAAAGAGAAATAAGTTCCTTATTCCAATATTTAGGTAGAGATTGAACCAAGGGGTTTCATACACACAAAACATGTGCTCTACATGGTGAACTGCATCCCCAAGTATAGATAACTTTGGACTGCATCAAAAGACTCACTTGAGTTCTGACAGGTGGTCTAATGGGAAGCATTGGAAGATGTTTGTGGAGTAAGGTTGGGGTATTTTATTTCTCTGACTTCTTCCCTTTTAGATGGGTTGGTAGTGGCTGTTTGCCTTATCTGAAGATCTTAGCTCTTCTAGGATTTTGCTCTCCTCTAGCTACAACTTTCTCTCCAGGTTCTGGTATCTGATCCCTGTCTGTCCCTTCAGATGTAGGATACAACTGCTCCCTCTGCTGTTAATCTGATGACTCCATTTACATTCCTTATTGATTCCCTTTAATCCTGCCCATACATTGTACATAATCCCTTTATTAAAGTCTCCTAAAATTGAGTAGTCCATCTCTTTCCTACTTGAGGCCTTTGTCTGCACACGTCCTTTTCATTTTAATTTCCATGTCTATGGATACATGCCTTTATATCACAGGAAATAAAAAGCCGAAGGTCCTCCTAGCCTACCATGGAACATAAAGAGCACAGGTTTTAGAGAAAACTATATTGGCTCATATGTGAGTTTTGCCATTTGCTTGCTAAATGATGCTTCAGAGTGTTTTCTGGATAATGCACTTCCATCTCTAATGCATCTCTGCTGTCTGGGCAATACTGGGGACCATCTGAGTTCTAGAGGAGGAGGCAGGCAGACCAGATTTGGTTGCTAGTTTCTCCACAAAGACATGGTGACCTCCTTAAGATGAGGAAGCAACACATTGTTTGCTTTGTTAAGCATGGGGCATGGACTTCTAGAATAGACCCCGTTCTTACCAAGGAACAAGTTCTTTTTCAGTGGGGACACTAACGACTTCACAATATACTGTTAAAGCATTTTCAGTAAGGCATGGCAGATCAGAACTTTGGGTGAGATATAGAACAAGGTGATTTATGATCTTACTGAGCCCTTAGAATAAACCTGTAAGGGTTACTATAACTTTACCTTTTCTAGTTGATTGAATTGAGGCTTAGAGATGTTAATTGCCACTACTAGAAGGTAGAGGACCTTAGGTAAAACACAGGTTTTACTTCTCTTTTTGAGGGTTGTTTCAGTCAAAGATAGTAGAGCTTCCAAGGATCATTGGTATCAGTATTTGCATTTCTGTACAGTGTGTAGGGCAGGTGGATGTGGGTGTAGGTGGTATCAAGATCCCTGAGGACCTATAGATAAAAAGAACAAGATACAAACTCAGAGATCCTACCCCTTAATACAGGAAAGATGTGTGATATTGGGAAAAACATTTGATTGATCTCATGTTTTCTCATCTGTAAGATGATGTTTTTCTTGATAGCTGCCTGATAGAATGTTTGGTTCATAACAGTGAATTTAAGTTTCTTCCATGTGCATACCGTGTTCATGTTTTTCATTTTCTCTGTATAGCTTTTGTTCAGGTACCCATTAGCTTCCACCAGTACTATTCATGCAGTGCTCTATTCTCGCCCCTACCTTAACCTGCATAGTTGTTGACTGAGTAAACCTAAATCATGGACCATCAACCTAAATATAAACAGTCACTTAATTTGGAAACAAGCAAAACAGGAATAGAAAAGGAAGCTTTTCTCTCTTGGAGTATCTATGTAACATTGATAATATTCTGAATATTTCTGCATGCATGGACTAATGGTGGTCCAGCTGCTTCTGCAAAGAATTGTCACCATATATTGTGCAATATGGAACTTCCCTTAAGCCTAGATTGGTTAACAGTGTCCAAGAAGAAAACCATACTGGGTTTTCTGGGGCAAGTTCAGTGAAAAATGATTAGAGGGTACGAAATTGGAAAAAAGTTCCTTAGCCATCCTCCTTGATTCATTAGGGCTCTAAGTACTGGAAATCTATTTCTGTGAAGCTATCATTTTCTATCTAATGTGGTCAGAGAATGTACTTTCCATGGAAGTTATAACCATAGTACTGCAATGATATGTGGTAACTTGGACTACATCCTTTCAGAAGTGGCGTCTCCAAGGAGATGAATGTATGAAACAAAAGCTGATACTCAGAATTATGAGAAAGGCAGGAATTCAATTTCCTATCTATAGGTTCAAAGTAAAAGACCTTTACCTGTAAATGATAATTTCTAATGAGGCTAAAACGTGTTCATTTTGAAGGAAAGGCAGGGCTTGAGGTTTAAACATTTTCTGAGCTGACATTTCCACTTGGAGAAGTTGGTCACTTCTGGCCAATGACTGCTTATAGAAATGAAAAAAGTGAAAAAACCTGAGTAGGATGAAGGTGTAGTATTAGCTGTGGAGGTTTGAGTTCTGATCCTGGCTCTACTACTTACTCAACAGCAATAATAAGATATGCAACCCTTCCATGTCTCATTGCCTCCTACTGTGAAATAGATATAAGGAAGGGTAGAAATTAAATTTTAACTGATCACTATAATCTAGATATCATGCTGAGCATTTAAATCCATGTCTCTGCCTGTGCCTCTGCCTCTGTGTGTCTTTCAAAGCATAGCGTCTCGGAGACACATAACAGATGAAGAAACTTACTCAGACCGAAGCTGGTAATGATGGAGCAGGATCTCAGTTCTTCACGTGAAGCCTGTGTTCTTCCCACTATACCATTGTCAGTAATACCTCATACTTACATTAAAAATAAATCTGAGGATCAGACAGGGCCCAATTATTTCAAAGAAAAATATTTTACCTGGTTAGTATCATCTGCATTGTTGACTTTCTCTTCATTTTCAACATTCTGCATTTCACCTGCTTTTTTCAAAAATTAAAAATAAAGTTTCTTTAAATTGATGTATAATACACACATGTTACAAAGCACAAATCATAAGTGTATATCTTGATGACTTTTACCCTGATCAAGGTAAAAAATGCTGCCAAAACACTAGAAGATCACTTGTGCCCCCCCAATGATATTCTGACTTCTATCACCTTAGGTTAATTTTGCTTGTTTTTGAACTTTATGTAAATTCAATCACAATATTTAGGAATTTGTGTGTGATGCTTACACATTTTTATAGCTGTGAGATTCATCCATATCATTGGGCATAGTAGTTTTTATTTGTGTTCATTGATTTAAATATTTTACTCTTTTTGAATATTTGAGGTGTTTTCACTCTTTTGCTATTACAAATAATGCTGCAATGAACAAATATATATATGTCCATATATATGCACACAAAAATACACATACATATGTATTTATATTTATCTAACTCATGTGTGTTCATGGGCATGTGTGTATGCAAGCATGCATGTACATTTCTATTCCATTAGGTGTATGTACATTCCCTTTATGACTATATTTAAAGGTAGAATTGAGAGATTCATAGGAAATGTGTACATTCAAATTTGAACAGCATGATTAATACATTTTCCAAATTCACATATATAGATTATTACCCTTTGGCAACTTCAGACTACATATATTTTCAAGTATTGCTGCTGTATTTACGAGAATCAACCATATGGTAAGACAAAAAAAACTCAACAGTATTTAAAATATTGAAAGTATGTAGTGATGTTTCCCTGACCACAATAGATGTAAGCTAGAAATCAATACCAATAAGATAATAAAAAAAATCCTTAGGGGTACCTGGGAGGCTCCTTCAGTTAAGCATCCGACTTCAGCTCAGGTCATGATCTTATGGTTCGTGGGTTCGGCCCCTGCATCGGGCTCTGTGCTGACATCTTAGAGCCTCCTTTGGGTTCTGTGTCTCCCTCTCTCTCTGCCCCACCCCCACTGCACCCTGTACGTGTCTCTCTCTCTCAAAAATAAATAAACATTAAAAACATTTAAAAAAAATCCTTAGTGTTTGGAAATTAAGCAATATGCTGTGAAAGGAAGAAATCCCAACAAAAGAAAGATAATATTTTGAACTAAGTGATAAAATAATCAGAATTTGTGGAATGCAGTTGAAGCTATACTTAGAGGAAATGTATAGCTTTAGAAGCAGATTAGAGAAAGTCTGAAAATCAGTGCTATCCATACCTACTTGAAGAAATTCGAATTGCAAAGCTGATTTTTTAAAGAATAGTGTGTTAAAAAGTATGTCTTTTTCTTCTTTTTAATATTTTTACTTCCTTATATTTAAAGTGTTATATTTAAAAGAAACTTATAGTTTGTAGTTTAATCTTATCAGGTATATGGGATATTGTTTGATCTAACCTGATAGCTTTTATCATTTAAGCTTAATTGTGTAATTCCTTTTCATACATATTTTTAAGTTACTGATTTATATTGGTTTAAACCAAACTTTTACTCTGTTTTATAATTTGTCTCTGCTTGTCTTACTTTTATCATTTTTCCTGCCTTCTAAGGCAGATTTCACATTCATATTGAATTGTTAGACCTATTTTAAATTACAATGTTTTAACTATTCTCTAGATAATACAAAGTTCTTATGGAATTTAATTTATATTTACCTCACCTTGTGTGTATTATTGTCATATATCTTAGCCTTACAAAACATTAATATTGTTTTTAACAGTAGTACTTATTTATATATACTTACATATTTTTCTTTCTGATTTTTATTCTTTTCAACCTCAACAAATTTCTATGTGGAATAGCTTTCTTTCTGCTTGAATAGTTTTCCTTTGTGAAATTGGTTTTTTAGTGAAATGAATTCTTTTAGTTTGAGTTTGCTAGCAGCAGGGTTTTTTTTTTATGAAAAATATTTCTCCTTCAGTATCAAATCTAGTCTTATCTTCTAGTTTTCTGCATTTTTCTTCATGCTTTCATGTTGCTCTTTTAACAAAATGTATGTATCTTTACTCTTACTGTTTTTTTTAAATTAACTCTTTAATTCCAGTATAGTAAATAAACAGTGTTATATTAGTTTCAGGTGTACAGTATAGTGATTCAACACTTCTGCACATTGCTCAGTACTCATTATGATAAATGTACTCTTTACTCCCATCACTTATTTCACCTATGGCCCTACCCACCTCCCCTCTGGTAAGCATCAGTTTGTTGTCCATAGTTAAGAATCTGTTTCTTAGTTGATCTATTTTTCTCTTTTTTTCCTTTGCTCATTTATTTTGTTTCCTAAATTCCAGATATGAATGAAATCACATGGTATTTGTTTTTCTCTGACTTACTTCACTTACGATTATATTCTCCAGCTCCATCCATGTTGTTGCTAATGGCAAGATTTCATTCTTTTTTCTGGCTGAATAATATTCCATTATATATATATGGATAAATATATATATTAAATATATATATAAATATATGGATAAATATATATCTATATATATTTATCACTTCTTTATAAATTTCATCTATTGATGGACACTAGGTCTGCTTCCATAATTTGTCTATGGCAAATAATGCTGCAGGAAACATAGGAGTTCCTGTTTCCTTTTGAAGTAGTGTTTTTGTAGTTTTGGGGTAAATACCCAGTAGTGTGATTATGGAATCATAGGATGCTTCTGTTTTTAATTTTTTGAAGAAACTCCATACTGTCTTCCACAGTGGCTGCACCAGTTTCTATTCCAACCAACAGTGCAAGAGGGTCCTTTTTTTCCACATCCTCACCAACATTTGTTGTTTCTTGTGTGAATGACTTTAGCCATTCTGACCAATGTAAAGTGATATCTCATTTTAGTTTCAATCTGTATTTCCCTGATAATGAGTGGTGCAGATCAGTGTGTTGGCCACCTGGATGTCTTCTTTGGAGAAATTCCTATTCATGTCTTCTGCCTATTTCTTAACTAAATTACTCGTGTTTTTTTGGTGTTCAAGTGTTTAAGTTGTTTATATATTTTGGATACTAACACTTTATTGGATGTAATTTGCAAATATCTTTTCTCATTCCCCAGGCTTTTAGCTGTATTGATTGTTACCTTTGCTGTGCAGAAAACTTTTATTTTGATGTAGTCCCAATTGTTTATTTTTGCTTTTATTTCCCTTGCCTCAGGAGATATATCTAGAAGAATGTGCTACAACCAGTATCAAATAAGTTATTACCTGTGTTCTAGGATTTTTAAGATTTCAAGTCTCACATTTAGGTCTTTAAACCATTTTGAGTTTATTTTGTTTATAGTTTAATAAAATGGTCCAGGAGCACCTGGGTGACTCACTTGGTTAAGTGTACAACTTTTGATTTTGGCTCAGGTCATGATCTTATGGTTGTGGGATCAAGCCCTGCATTGGGTTCCATGCTGTGAATGGAGCCTGCTTCGGATTCTCTCTCTCTGCCCCATCCCAGCTCTCTCTCTCAAAATAAATAAATAAAACTTAAAAAAAAAGAAAGTCATCCAGTTTCATTCTTTTGCATATAGCTGTCCAGTTATCCCAACACCATTTGTTGAAGAGACTTTTTCTCATTGGATATTCATTCCTTCTTTGTCAAAGATTAATTTACCATATAATTGTGGGTTTATTTCTGGATTTACTACTCTGTTCTCTTGATCTATTTGTCTGTTTTTGTGTCAGTACCATACTGTTTTGATTACCACAAATTTGTAATATAACTTGACATCTGGAATTGTGATACCCCAGTTTTGTTTTTCTTTTCAGAATTGCTTTGTTTGTTCAGAGTCTTTTATAGCTCCATACAAATTTTAGGATCGTTTGTTATAAGTCTGTGAAAAATGCTATTGGTATTTTCATAGGGATTGCATTAAATCTGTAATTGCTTGGGGTAGTATAGACATTTTATCAATATTTGTTCTTCTACTACATGAGTTGGAATGTCTTTACATTTATTTATGTCTTTATTTTCTTTCATCAATGTTTTATAGTTATCATAGTAAAGGTCTTTCATTTCTTTGGTTAAATTTATTCCTAGGTATTTTATTCTTTTCGTTGCAGTTGTAAATGGGATTGTTTTCTTAATTTCTCTTTCTGTTGCTTCATTAAAGTGAATAGCAATGCAATAGATTTTTGTTTGTTGATTTTGTGTCCTTCAATTTACTGAATTTGTTTATCAGTACTAGTAGTTATTTGGTGGAGTCTTTGTGGTTTTTCTATGTATAGTATTGTGTCATCTGTAAATAGTGAGAGTTTTATTTCTTCTTAACAATTTGGATGCCTTTTATTTCTTTTTATTGTGATTGCTGTGGCTAGGACTTCCAGTACTATGTTGAATAAAAGTGGTGAGAATGGACGTCTTTGTCTTATTCCTGATCTTAGGGGAAAGCTCTAGTTTTTCCCCATTGAGTGTGAGGTTAGCTGTGGGTTTTTATATATGGCTTTTATTATGATGAGGTATGTTCCCTCTGTACCTACTTTGTTGAGGGATTTTATCATGAATGGTAGTTGTACTTTGTCACATGCTTAAATTCACCTATTAAAAAGATCATATGTTTTTTATCCTTTATCTTATTGATGTGATATATCATGTTGATTGATTTGTGAATATTGAACCACGCTTGCATTCCAAGAATAAATCCACTTGATTGTGGTGAATGATTTTTTTAATGTACTGTTGGACTCAATTTGTTACTATTTTGTTGAGAATGTTTGCATGTATGTTCATCAGAGATATTGGCCTATAGTTCTCTTCTTTGTGTGTGATATCTTTGTCTGGTTTTGGTGTCAGGGTAATGTTGACTTCATAGAATAAGTTTGGAATTTTTCCTACCTCTTACAGTTTTTGGAATAGTTTGGGAAGAATAAGTTCTTCTGTAAATGTTTGGTAGAATTCACTTTGAAGCCATCTGGTCCTGGACTTTTTTTTTTTTGGCAGTTTTTTGATTCCTGATTCAATTTTAATGCAGGTAATTGATATTTTTTCCTGCTTCAATTATCTATTGAATTATCTGTTTTTTTCCTGCTTCAATTTTGGTAGGTTGTATGATTCTAGGAATTCATCCATTTCTTCTAGGTTGTCCAGTTTGTTGGCATATAATTTTTCAAAATAGTCTCTCAGAATTGATTGTATATCTCTGGTGTTGGTTGTTATTTCTCCTCCTTCTTTTGTGATTTTGTTTGAGTCCACCCCACCCCCTATCTCTCTCTCTCATGAATTTGGCTAGAGCTTTGTCAATTTTGTTGATCGTTTCAAAAAAGCAGTTCCTGTTTTCATTGATCGGTTCTATTGTTTATTTTCTGTATCATTTTTTTCTGTCCTAATCTTTATCATTTCCTTCCTTATGCTGGTCTTGGGTTTTGTTTCTTCTTCTTCTTCTTCTTCATTTTTTTTTTTAGCACATTTCAATGTAAGGTTAGGTAGTTTACTTGAGATTTTTCTTGCTTCATGCAGTAGGCCTATATTGCTGTAAACTTCCTTCTTACACCTGCTTTTGCTGCATTGATCCCAAAGGTTTTGGACCATTGTGTTTTCATTTTCATTTGTTTCTATGTAACTTTTGATTTACTATTTGATTTCTTCATGATTCGTTCATTGTTTAGTTACATTTTATTGAACTTCCATGTATTTGTGCTCTTTCCAGATTTTTTCTTGTGGTTGATTTATAGTTTCATAGTGTTGTGGTCAGAAGAGATGTGTATTGGGGTGACTGGGTGGCTCATTTGGTTGTGTCTGACTCTTGATTTCAGCTAAGGTCCTGATCTGAAGTTTCATGATATCAAACCCCACGTTGAGCTCCATGCTGACAGCACAGAGCCTGCTTGAGATTCTCTCTCACTTTCTCTCTGTCCCTCCTCTGCTCACTGTCTCTCCATCAAAATAAATAAATAAACAAACAAATATGAAAAGATGCATTGCATGACTTCGATCTTTTTTAATTAGTTGGGACTTGTTTTGTGGCCTAATTTGTCTACTGTTCTTGAGAATATTCCATGTGCACTTGAAAAGAATGTGTTTCCTGCTGTTTTAGAATGGAATGTTCTGAGGGGCACCTGGGTGGCTCAGTTGGTTAAGTGTCCAACATCAGGTCAGGTCATGATCTCACTGTTCATGGGATCAAGCCCCACATCCGGCTCTGTGCTGATAGCTCAGAGACTGGAGCCTGCTTCAGATTCTGTGCCTCCCTCCTGCTTATCCTCTGTCTCTCTCTCTCTCTCTCAAAAATAAATAAACATTGAAAAAATTTTAGAATGGAATATTCTGATTATATCACTTAGTCCATCTAGTCTTTGTTGATTTTCTGCTTAGGTGATCTGTCCATTGGTGTGTTTAGTGTGTTAAAATCCTTCACGTTTATTGTATTACTATTGATCAGTTCCTCTATTTGTCATTAACTGTTTTATGTATTTGGGTGCTTTCACATTGGGTGCATAAATATTTATAATTGTTATACATTCTTGTTGAATTGTACCCATTATTATTATACAGTGTCTTTCTTTTTCTCTTGTTACAGTCTTTGTTTTAAAGTTTATTTTGTCCAATATAAGTTTCGCTATCCAGGTTTTCTTTTGATATCCATTGGTATGATAAATATGTGTACATCCCCTCACTTTCTTTTTTTCTTTTAATGTTTATTTACTTGAGGGAAAGAGAGAGAGACAGAGCACGAATGGGGAGGGGGCAGAGAGAAAGAGGGAGACACAGATTCTGAAGAGGGATCCAGGCTCTGAGCTGTCAGCACAGAGTTGATGTGGGTCTTGAACTCACAGACCAGGAGATCATGTCCTGAGCTGAAGTTGGACGTTTAATGGACTGAGCCACACAGGCACCCCAATATATCCCCTCACTTTCAATCTGCAGGTGTCTTCAGGTCTGAAATAAATCTCTTGTAGGCAGCACAAAGACGGGTCTTTTTTTTTTAATCCACTCTATCACTCAATGTTTTTTGATTGGAGTTTTTAGTCCATTTACATTTAAATTACTGATATATAGTATTTATTGTCATTTTGTTACTTTTTTGTGGTTATTCTGTGATCTTTCTTGCTCTCTTTCATGATTTGTTGGCTTTCTTTAGTGATATACTTGGATTCCTTTCTCTTTATTCTTTGCATACCTATTACTGGTGTTGGTTTGTGGTTACTATTAGGTTTGTATTTGTTACTGTTCATATTCTGACTTATGTTCTTTCCTTTCCACTCAAAGAGTCTCCTTTAATATTTTTATGGGGCTGGTTTAGTGGTGAACTCCTTTAGTTTTCGTTGTTTGAGAAACTCTTGATGTCTCCTTCAGTTCTGAATGATAGCCTTACAGGAATACTCTATCCTTAGAGTATTCTTAGCTGCACATTTTTCCCTTTCAGCACTTTGAATATATCATGTCACTCCCTTTTGGCCTGCAAAGTTTCTGTTCTAAAATATGTTGATAAACTTATGGAGTTTCTCTTGTATGTAACTGTTCTCTTGCTGCTTTTATTTTTTTCTTTTCTTCATCAGTATGCTTTGACATTTTAATTCCCTTATGTCTTGGCATGAACCTCCTAGGGTTGACTTTGTTGGGGGATCTTTGTGCCTCTTGGGTCTGGATATCTGTTTCCCAGATTAGGGAAGTTTTCAAGCTATTATCTCTTCAAATAAATTTTCTGCCCCCTTTTCTCTCTCTTGTTCTTCAGCATCCCTATAATACAGATGATATTCCATTTGATGATGTCACTGAGTTCCCTAAGTCTCTTCTCATTTTGCATAATTCTTTTTTCTCTCACCTTGCTCAGATTGATTACTTTCCACTACTCTGTCTTCCAGGTCATTAATTTGTTCCTCTGGTGTCTATTTATTTCATCAAGTGTATTTTTAATTTCAATTATTATGTCCTTGGTCTCTGATTCTTTTTTATTTCTGTGTTGTGTCTCACTGATGTCTTCTATTTTTTTATCAAGAGCAGTGAGTATCTTTATGATCATTACTTTAAATTCTCCATCAGGTATATTACTTATCTCCATTTTACTTAGGTCTCTTGCTATGATTTTGTTCTGTTGTTTCATTTGGGACATATTTCTCTGTCTTCTCATTTTGCCTGTCTGTCTCTCTTTCTGTGTGTTAGGAAAGTCAGCTATGACTCTTGCTCTTGAAAGTAGTTGGTGGAACATGCATTCTTAATAGGGTGGCATTGGTCCTCTTCCACAGGGTACATGCAGCCACTGCAGAGATCAGGGCAGCTGGGACCACTCTGTGAAGTGTCTGTGGGTGGGGTCCATAAGTTGTGTGCACTGGTGCTGTTTCACAGGAGATATGCAGCTGCTGTGGAAACGTGGCAATTGGGCTACTCCACATAACACCTGCAGTCGGTCAGGGGTTGCAGTTTTAACAAGTGTGTACTCTGCAGGAAGTAGTGAGTTGCAGTATTGGCAAGGTTTATGTATGTCTTCTGGTGGGTATGGTACTTGCATCTCTGGGACTGAGACAAGCCCAGCTGGAGAGGGTAGGGCACAAAATGAGCAAGTTAGTAGTGAGTGCTAGCTTAACATTGGTTCCCCACAGGTAGCCCTGTGTTTATGCTCAGGTATGGGGTGGGAGAGGCAAATGGCACCTGCCATCTCCTTTGTTCCTAGAGAATACCTCCAGGGAATTCTGTGATTAGTAGCTAACTTTCCCTTCTGTATGCCTCAGGTGTTTTTCAAACTGCTGCTTCCATGCTATACCTCTACTGGCTGTTTGTCATGCTGTCTCCTTATGGGCTGGGACATAGCTTTCTATCACCCTCTGGGCTTTATCAGAGCTAAGCCCACCCATTTTTAAAGTTCCAGGATTTAAGTCCTTATGGTTTAAGAACTCATGAAATTCAAATTCACCCCTTCTCATTTGCGAAGCCAAATGCTATGGGGGTTTATCCTTCTCATGCAAGGTCCCTGGTGCTATAGTCTGTTTCTCACCTCTCTCTGTACCTGCAGGTCCCTCTCTCTGGTGGCCAGACCCATGGTGTTTTACATTCCCATTGCCTATCTGCCCTTCCTACATTCTTTGATGTGGCCTCTTCTCTACATTTAGTTGTGGAGTTTTTTTTCTGCCAGTCTTCAGGTCATTTTCTGGGATATTTACACTTACATGAGTGTTATATGGTTGTATCCATGGGATGAGGTAAGTTTACTGTCCTCATACTCTGCCATTTTCCCCTGAGGTCTAATTTGGCTGTTTTGAAGATTTTTCTCTCTGTCATGATATACAATAACATGTAGGTTTTTCTTGTTTATTATAAAATTACATATTAATTATGTATTAAATTGCATATTCCTTTTAAAATCTTGAATCTTGATGTTATACCTCACTTTTGAAAAATTTTGGACACTACCTTTTTTTTTTTTACTATAGCTTCTTCTTCATTCTACCCTATACTATTTCCTCTGTTTGTGATTCATGTTATATGTTTGTATATATGTATATATAATGTTCCCCTAAATCTGTATCTATTTTGTCTTTTTGTCCTTTTCTGTGATTTCAAACTTTGTTTTCTTTTTTACTTTATTGCTTATTTTCTGTGTTCAACATGTTATTAAATTTATTTTTGAGTTTTTAATTTTAATAATATATATATATATATATCTTTTATTTCTACAATTTCCCTTTGATTAAAACATATTTCAGTGGTCAATGTCTCCATTTCACTGTGTATTTTTCTTGGATATATTAAATACATGCATGTGTGAGACCATAGCTATAACTCTAATATATTAATTTACCTATGGACATATTTCTATAATGTTTTTTTCCCATTGATTTTCTTTCAATTGACCTTACTTCTATGCCTTCTGACAATATTAACTAATGCTAGATATTTATATTAAAAATTATAGAGGGACTGGATATTGCATTCCTCAGGAGAGGATTTAATTTTCTTCTGACTGGCAGTTAGATTAGGGGTGGATTGATCTGATCCAGTGTGGGATTGATATAGTTTGATTGAATTTTAGGCATTATGAGCCCTGGCCTCTATTTCTGACTTGTTATATTCTTAGAGTGTAGATTTTCAGAGGTTTCAAAAGAAAAAAAAAAGACCAGCAACTACACTAAGTAGAAATTTTTTGTTTGTTTGTTTTTAGCATAGTTTATAGCAACTACCTCTAAATCTTTACTTTTTGGTAGACTTTTCTTATTATTCCCTAACCATTGACTTGTCTCTGTTAAGACACTAATAGCCTTATTAGGTACACTTGTTTTTTGATAGCCTTAATTTCTGTGTATCGTCTTATATAGTGAATTTAGTATATATAACTTTATACTTTTTATTTATCTCTTGGCTTTCATGGCATTGCACTGTACTAGTTATTTTTCAACCTCTTATAATAATAATAATAATAATAATAATAATAATAGAATAATAATAAGAGAAGAAGAAGAAGAGGAGGAGAAAGAGGAGAAGGAGGGGTGGGGGTGGGGGAGAGGAGGAGGAGGAAGAAAAGAAAAAAAAGGAGGAGGAAAAGGGGGAGGAGAAGGAAGAGGGATCACCATAAGTGATGGCAGCTCAGGATTCTAAGTATCCTGATACTTGTTTTTCTCAGTTTATTTTAATATAATAATAAAACTCAATGAATGAGGGAATATTTTCCTTGAGAAAAATACCTTCAGACATATATATCAGAAGACATAGGCATAAATGTGTTTTCTGATCAATACTATACTATTGGAAAAAAGAAGGATTTGACATCAGACAGGACCTGTTTTTAAAGACCAACTGGCCGGGGTGTGGGGGAGGTGGCACCTGGGTGGCTCACTTGGATAAGCATCCGACTGACTCTTGATTTCAGCTCAGGTCATAATCTCACAGTTTTTGAGATTGAGCCTGATGTCAGGCTCCAAAATGATAGCATGGAGCCTTCTTGAGATTCTCTCTCTCCCTCTCTCTGTGTCTTTCCCTCACACCTCTAAAAATAAATAAATAAACAAAAATCCCATCTTGGCAGTTGAGTTACTAAGGTATGGGTTATGGTTAGGCCCAAAGAGCTTAGGTGACTTGTAAAGCATCCATTCTCTTTGGTTTTTTTAGCCTATCTTTTTTAAAGTGAGAAAATAGGATAAACCATTCATAGTTATATGATATTTAGTATATAAAGCATATCACATATTTGCGGATCCTGTAACATATCTTCCTTTTTCAGAAATAAGTGGGAGATTTAGAGAAATTTAACTTTATTTACAGGCAAGCTTAAGTGGCATTTATTTGCATCAGTATTATGCCTCTGAGATTTTATCATTTTCTTTAGTAGAAAGTAGGCTAAGTCAGTTGTCAAAAAGCTCTAGAATCTGAATATAAAACTTAAACACTGAGCTTAATATGTATCAAAACTAGGTCTGTCACTTCTAATGGCCCAAGATCAAAAAGATTTATTCCTATGATTTACTCTAAGCGTTTTATAGTTTTGGTTCTTTTACTTTGCTGATGTTATTTTTTGAATAATTTTTGGGGTATGGTATGAGTTAGGGGTCCAACTTCATTCTTTTGCATGTAGATACCCAATTGTCCTAGAACCATGTGTTGAAAGAATATTCTTTCCTCATTGAATTATATTAGTGAAAAGCTAACTGACCATGAATGTAATGGTTTATTTCTGAGCTCCATTCAAAACCATTGACATATTTGTCAAGTCCTATGCCAGTAACACACTGTCTTAATTACTATAGATTTGTAGCAAGTTTTGAAATTAGAAAGTAGGAGTTGTTCAAATTTGTTCTTTTTTTTTTCAAGATTTTATGGGGTATTTTTTGTCTCATGAATTTCTATATGAATTATAGGCCTTTTTAACAATTTCTATATATATGCTCTATTCTCCAGAGTTCTATAAGTAATACTGTGTTTTGGTTAAAGAGGGAGAAACATAATGTATAAGGGTCTCTGTATGAAATACAAAAGATAAATTCTTTTCTATATTATCTCATTGCCACTAGGTTCTGAACATGTCCCATTGTTTTTTTTCTTATTAGTATTACCCATACCGAGCAGCGTCTAGTATAGTGTGAACTTTCTGTAAATTTATTGTAAGAATAAGAAACAGACACACAAAAAATATAGCTAGCTATTACATAAAGGGAGCTGTGGTAAGAATTTAAAAGAATTATATTAAAGATGCTATAGCTAAGTGAACACCAGTAGAGATTTTTAAATTACCTTAAACTCAGTTCTATAGTCATAATTCTTCATTGCTGTTTGGTCTCTATTTCCATGGGTTCCACCTCTACCCCATACATTTTGACATCGTCGTTCATCTTTTAATCTGCCAAAGTTCATCACCAATTTTGAATTTTGCTATATTTTTTAAGCGTGGCTCACAGAGATCATATAACATAAAGTGTCTGATTTATAACTTTCCATTTGCATAACCAATCCACTGAGATAGATTATACTCCATTTTATTTACGCACTTAGAATTGCTATAAAGAAGCCTGGGGCCAAACATCTTCATTCCTTGTATAAGATTTTCATTTTCTAACCATTGAATTTTTATAATGTTATAAACCTCGGCAATATTAGATAGTTCTGTAATTAATAAAAAGTTATAATTGAGATAGATATGGTAGAAGGGAGTATAAGTTTTAATTGCTATATCTTTTAAAGTAAGACATTAATAAAGATTAAATAAACTGAAAATAGGTAATTGGGAAAAAAAAAGTCCAAGCACAGATTTTAAAAAGTAACCCCGTGTATTTGTTTTTGGAAATTTTTTTTTTAATATATGAAATTTATTGTCAAATTGGTTTCCATACAACACCCAGTGCTCATCCCAAAAGGTGCCCTCCTCAATACCCATCACCCACCCTCTCCTCCATCCCACCCCACATCAACCCTCAGTTTGTTCTGTTTTTAACAGTCTCTTATGCTTTGGCTCTCTCCCACTCTAACTTTTTTTTTTTCCTTCCCCTCCCCCATGGGTTCCTGTTAAGTTTCTCAGGATCCACATAAGAGTGAAACCATATGGTATCTGTCTTTCTCTGTATGGCTTATTTCACTTAGCATCACACTCTCCAGTTCCATCCACATTGCTACAAAAGGCCATATTTCATTTTTTCTCATTGCCACGTAGTATTCCATTGTGTATATAAACCACAATTTCTTTATCCATTCATCAGTTGATGGACATTTAGGCTCTTTCCATAATTTGGCTATTGTTGAGAGTGCTGCTATGAACATTGGGGTACAAGTGCCCCTATGCATCAGTACTCCTGTATCCCTTGGATAAATTCCTAGCAGTGCTATTGCTGGGTCACAGGGTAGATCTATTTTTAATTTTCTGAGGAACCTTCACACTGCTTTCCAGAATGGCTGCACCAATTTGCATTCCCACCAACAGTGCAAGAGGGTTCCCGTTTCTCCACATCATCTCCAGCATCTATAGTCTCCTGATTTGTTCATTTTGGCCACTCTGACTGGCGTGAGGTGATACCTGAGTGTGGTTTTGATTTGTATTTCCCTGATAAGGAGCGACGCTGAACATCTTTTCATGTGCCTGTTGCCCATCCGGAAGTCTTCTTTAGAGAAGTGTCTATTCATGTTTTCTGCCCATTTCTTCACTGGGTTATTTGTTTTTTGGGTGTGGAGTTTGGTGAGCTCTTTATAGATTTTGGATACTAGCCCTTTGTCCGATATGTCATTTGCAAATATCTTTTCCCATTCCGTTGGTTGCCTTTTAGTTTTGTTGGTTGTTTCCTTTGCTGTGGAGAAGCTTTTTATCTTCATAAGGTCCCAGTAATTCACGTTTGCTTTTAATTCCCTTGCCTTTGGGGATGTGTCGAATAAGAGATTGCTACGGCTGAGGTCAGAGAGGTCTTTTCCTGCTTTCTCCTCTAAGGTTTTGATGGTTTCCTGCCTCACATTCAGGTCCTTTATCCATTTTGAGTTTATTTTTGTGAATGGTGTGAGAAAGTGGTCTAGTTTCAACCTTCTGCATGTTGCTGTCCAGTTCTCCCGGCACCATTTGTTAAAGAGACTGTCTTTTTTCCATTGGATGTTCTTTCCTGCTTTGTCAAAGATTAGTTGGCCATACGTTTGTGGGTCTAGTTCTGGGGTTTTTATTCTATTGCATTGGTCTATGTGTCTGTTTTTGTGCCAATACCATGCTGTCTTGATGATTACAGCTTTGTAGTAGAGGCTAAAGTCTGGGATTGTGATGCCTCCTGCTTTGGTGTTCTTCTTCAAAATTACTTTGGCTATTCGGGGCCTTTTGTGGTTCCATATGAATTTTAGGATTGCTTGTTCTAGTTTCGAGAAGCATGCTGGTGCAATTTTGATTGGGATTGCATTGAATGTGTAGATAGCTTTGGGTAGTATTGACATTTTGACAATATTTATTTTTCCAATCCATGAGCAGGGAATGTCTTTCCATTTCTTTAAATCTTCTTCAATTACCTTCATAAGCTTTCTATAGTTTTCAGCATACAGATCCTTTACATCTTTGGTTAGATTTATTCCTAGGTATTTTATGCTTCTTGGTGCAATTGTGAATGGGATCAGTTTCTTTATTTGTCTTTCTGTTGCTTCATTGTTGGTGTATAAGAATGCAACTGATTTCTGTACATTGATTCTGTATCCTGCAACTTTGCTGAATTCATGTATCAGTTCTAGCAGACTTTTGGTGGAGTCTATCGGATTTTCCATGTATAATGTCATGTCATCTGCAAAAAGCGAAAGCTTGACTTCATCTTTGCCAATTTTGATGCCTTTGATTTCCTTTTGTTGTCTGATTGCTGATGCTAGAACTTCCAGCACTATGTTAAACAACAGCGGTGAGAATGGGCATCCCTGTCGTGTTCCTGATCTCAGGGAAAAAGCTCTCAGTTTTTCCCCATTGAGGATGATGTTAGCTGTGGGATTTTCATAAATGGCTTTTATGATCTTTAAGTATGTTCCTTCTATCCCGACTTTCTCAGGAGTTTTTATTAAGAAAGGGTGCTGGATTTTGTCAAAGGCCTTTTCTGCATTGATTGACAGGATCATATGGTTCTTCTCTTTTTTTTTTTTTGTTAATGTGATGTATCACGTTGATTGATTTGCGAAAGTTGAACCGGCCCTGCTTCCCAGGAATGAATCCCACTTGATCATGGTGAATAATTCTTTTTATATGCCGTTGAATTCGATTTGCTAGTATCTTATTGAGAATTTTTGCATCCATATTCATCAGGGATATTGGCCGGTAGTTCTCTTTTTTTTACTGGGTCTCTGTCTGGTTTAGGGATCAAAGTAATACTGGCTTCATAGAATGAGTCTGGAAGTTTTCCTTCCCTTTCTATTTCTTGGAATAGCTTGAGAAGGATAGGTATTATCTCTGCTTTAAACGTCTGGTAGAACTCCCCTGGGAAGCCATGTGGTCCTGGACTCTTATTTGTTGGGAGATTTTTGATAACTGATTCAATTTCTTCGCTGGTTATGGGTCTGTTCAAGCTTTCTCTTTCCTCCTGATTGAGTTTTGGAAGAGTGTGGGTGTTCAGGAATTTGTCCATTTCTTCCAGGTTGTCCAATTTGTTGGCATATAATTTTTCATAGTATTCCCTGATAATTGTTTGTATCTCTGAGGGATTGGTTGTAATAATTCCATTTTCATTCATGATTTTATCTATTTGGGTCATCTCCCTTTTCTTTTTGAGAAGCCTGGCTAGAGGTTTGTCAATTTTGTTTATTTTTTCAAAAAACCAACTCTTGGTTTCGATGATCTGCTGTACAGTTTTTTTTAGATTCTATATTGTTTATTTCTGCTCTGATCTTTATTATTTCTCTTCTTCTGCTGGGTTTAGGCTGCCTTTGCTGTTCTGCTTCTATTTCCTTTAGGTGTGCTGTTAGATTTTGTGTTTGGGATTTTTCTTGTTTCTGGAGATAGGCCTGGATTGCAATGTATTTTCCTCTCAGGACTGCCTTCGCTGCATCCCAAAGCGTTTGGATTGTTGTATTTTCATTTTCGTTTGTTTCCATATATTTTTTAATTTCTTCTCTAATTGCCTGGTTGACCCACTCATTCGTTAGTAGGGTGTTCTTTAACCTCCATGCTTTTGGAGGTTTTCCAGACTTTTTTCTGTGGTTGATTTCAAGCTTCATAGCATTGTGGTCTGAAAGTATGCATGGTATAATTTCAATTCTTGTAAACTTATGAAGGGCTGTTTTGTGACCCAGTATATGATCTATCTTGGAGAATGTTCCATGTGCACTCGAGAAGAAAGTATATTCTGTTGCTTTGGGATGCAGAGTTCTAAATATATCTGTCAAGTCCATCTGATCCAATGTCTCATTCAGGGCCCTTGTTTCTTTATTGACCGTGTGTCTAGATGATCTATCCATTTCTGTAAGTGTGGTGTTAAAGTCCCCTGCAATTACCACATTCTTATCAATAAGGTTGCTTATGTTTATGAGTAATTGTTTTATATATTTGGGGGCTCCGGTATTTGGCGCATAGACATTTATAATTGTTAGCTCTTCCTGATGGATAGACCCTGTAACTATTATATAATGTCCTTCTTCATCTCTTGTCACAGCCTTTAATTTAAAGTCTAGTTTGTCTGATATAAGTATGGCTACTCCAGCTTTCTTTTGGCTTCCAGTAGCATGATAAATAGTTCTCCATCCCCTCACTCTCAATCTAAAGGTGTCCTCAGGTCTAAAATGAGTCTCTTGTAGACAGCAAATAGATGGGTCTTGTTTTTTTATCCATTCTGATACCCTATGTCTTTTGGTTGGCGCATTTAATCCATTTACATTCAGTGTTATTATAGAAAGATACGGGTTTAGAGTCATTGTGATGTCTGTATGTTTTATGCTTGTAGTGATGTCTCTGGTACTTTGTCTCACAGGGTCCCCCTTAGGATCTCTTGTAGGGCTGGTTTAGTGGTGACAAATTCCTTCAGTTTTTGTTTGTTTGGGAAGACCTTTATCTCTCCTTCTATTCTAAATGACAGACTTGCTGGATAAAGGATTCTCGGCTGCATATTTTTTCTGTCTAGCACACTGGAAATCTCGTGCCAATTCTTTCTGGCCTGCCAAGTTTCAAAAGAGAGATCAGTCACGAGTCTTATAGGTCTCCCTTTATATGTGAGGGCACGTTTACCCCTTGCTGCTTTCAGAATTTTCTCTTTATCCTTGTATTTTGCCAGTTTCACTATGATATGTCGTGCAGAAGATCGATTCAAGTTACGTCTGAAGGGAGTTCTCTGTGCCTCTTGGATTTCAATGCCTTTTTCCTTCCCCAGTTCAGGGAAGTTCTCAGCTATTATTTCTTCAAGTACCCCTTCTCACCTTTCCCTCTCTCCTCCTCCTCTGGGATACCAATTATGCGTATATTATTTCTTTTTAGTGTATCTCTTAGTTCTCTAATTTTCCCCTCATACTCCTGGATGTTTTTATCTCTCTTTCTCTCAGCTTCCTCTTTTTCCATAACTTTATCTTCTAGTTCACCTATTCTCTCCTCTGCTTCTTCAATCCGAGCGTGGTGGTTTCCATTTTGTTTTGCATTTCATTTAAAGCGTTTTTCAGCTCCTGGTGACTGTTCCTTAGTCCCTTGATCTCTGTAGCAAGAGATTCTCTGCTGTCCTCTATACTGTTTTCAAGCCCAGCGATTAATTTTATGACTATTATTCTAAATTCACTTTCTGGTATATTATTTAAATCCTTTTTGATCAGCTCATTAGCTGTTGTTATTTCCTGGAGATTCTTCTGAGGGGAATTCTTCCGCTTGGTCATTTTGGATAGTCCCTGGCGTGGTGAGGACCTGCAGGGCACTTCCCCTGTGCTGTGGTGTATAACTGGAGTTGGTGGGCGGGGCCGCAGTCCGACCTGATGTCTGCCCCCAGCCCACCGCTGGGGCCACAGTCAGACTGGTGTGTGCCTTCTCTTCCCCTCTCCTAGGGGCGGGATTCACTGTGGGGTGGCGTGGCCCGTCTGGGCTACTTGCACACTGCCAGGCTTGTGATGCTGGGGATCTGGCGTATTAGCTGGGGTGGGTAGGCAAGGTGCACAGGGGCAGGAGGGGCAGGCTTAGCTCGCTTCTCCTTAGGTGATCCACTTCAGGAGGGGCCCTGTGGCAGCGGGAGGGAGTCAGATCCGCTGCCGGAGGTTTGGCTCCGCAGAAGCCAGAGTTGGGTGTTTGCGCGGAGGGAGCAAGTTCCCTGGCAGGAACTGGTTCTCTTTGGGATTTTGGCTGGGGGATGGGCGGGGGAGATGGCGCTGGCGAGCGCCTTTGTTCCCCACCAAACTGAGCTCTGTCGTCCGGGGGCTCAGCAGCTCTCCCTCCCTTTGTCCTCCAGCCTTCCCGCTTTCCGAGCAGAGCTGTTAACTTATGACCTCCCAGACGCTAAGTCGCGCTTGCTGTTGGAACACAGTCCGTCAGGCCCCTCTGCTTTTGCCAGCCAGACTCGGGGGCTCTGCTTGGCCGGGAGCTGCCCCTCCACCCCGGCTCCCTCCCGCCAGTCCGTGGAGCGCGCACCGCCTCGCCGCCCTTCCTACCCTCTTCCGTGGGCCTCTCGTCTGCACTTGGCTCCGGAGACTCCGTTCTGCTAATCCTCTGGCGGTTTTCTGGGTTATTTAGGCAGGTGTAGGTGGAATCTAAGTGATCAGCAGGACGCGCGGTGAGCCCAGCGTCCTCCTACGCCGCCATGTTCCCTCCGGATCTGGAAATTTTTATAAATGAAATCTCATGTAAATGAATATTAATTTAACATTAAGTAATTTTTCAATTACTTTTTAAATTGTTATAATTAGATTTAAATTTAGAGTGAAATCAGAATTTTAAATCTACTTTGAAAAAAGTATATCTTGTTTAAGACATAGGCTTTAAATGATCCCAGAATATGAATATTAAATCTAGTCAAATTTTTCTTTGAAAATGTGGTAAGAAAGTATATGATAGTGAAGATTGCTCTTGCTTAATAAATTCAATATGTCCAATTTAATATCTAGCTTTGGTGGATATCACACACTCAGCATGTACTTGCAATATGACCCAGCAATTCTATTCCTGGTTATTTACTGAAGTTAAATGAAAATATATCTTAACACAAAGACTTGCGTTAAATTATTCATAACAACTTTATTCATAACATGTTCAAACTGGACAGCAATCTAAATGTCCATCAAATAGGGAATGAATAAACTAAATGTGGCATATCCGTAAATAGAATACTACTTAGCAATAAAGATGGATGAACCACTGACATATACAAAACATAAATGAGTCCTAAGAGTTTAATACCAGACATTGAAAACTGTATTCATATGAAAATTTAGAAGACTCAAAACTATGGAAAAAGAAGGAGGATCAGTGATTTCAAGGGGTGGGTGGTAGAGGGAGGGCATTGACTACAGTGGACATAAGGAAATTGGAGTGATAGAAATGTTTTGTATCCCTATCAGGGGATAATTACATTACTTTATACATTTGGCCAAATTCATCAAGTCATACACAAAAATGTACCACTTTTAATAACAATTTTGTTTTATGTATATTTACCTCCATAAGCTGATTATAAAATTGTCTCTTGAGGGTCAAATATCTAGTTCCTACTCTCTACAATCTCTTAGATTAAATTTTGACTTTTGAAATATATCTTGAATTCCTCAGTAATTTGTTGGACACAGAAGCAAGAAAAGGAATGAAACTTTTTAAATGTTTTTTTTTTAATTTATTTTGAGAGAGAGAGAGCAGGGGAGGGGTAGATAGAGTAGGAGAGAGGGAATCCCAAGCAGTCTCTGCACTGTCAGCTTAAAGCCCAATGGTACTTGACCTCAGAAACTGTGAGATCATGACCTGAGCCAAAACCAAGAGTTGGACACTTAACCAACTGAGCCACCCAGGCACCTCTAGAAAAGACATGAATCTTATGTTTATCCATTTCATTTAACTAGAACCATAGAAGGTTCTAAATCCTTTATGGAAGAATTTGAGGGAGGTGGAATTTTCAGTGTTATTTCTTACTATGAGCCCAGTTTTTCACAGGCCAGTTCAGGAAGAGGGCAGAAGATGATTACCAGTTTTTATGTATTCACCAAAATAATGATCTTGGTGTTGGAACAATAGCAGTGGTTTAATTAACATTCAGCGATTTGTTAAATTTAGTGAAAACATGTGGAAATGCATTGGCTTTAAAAGGCCCAATATTAATGGGAAAGATATTTTATGATATATTTGCAAGGTTACAGAACATAGTGTTATAACCCTCATAGGCAATTTGAAGAATTGTTCTAAATTTTTAATGGAGATCTGAGCCAGAGAGTCATATTTCAGAGACACTTACATGGCAAGGTTCTTTTTGCAATTTTTGATTAAACATGATGGGATTGTTTCTAATAATTACAGCTTATTAGTATAAAATTAAGAGGAAGAAAATAGAGATTCAGAGCACTTAGAGTGGTAAGATCATCCAGATAACCCCTCTCATTTTAAGCTTACAGTCCTAGAATACATAACATACTACTAGAAGGTCCAGGTCTATGAATTTTTCTTCCTGACTCTCAGTATAGTTACCAATATGTTTTTTCATATACTGAGTCTCTCGAAAGGGTTTACCCTTGAGGTTACAGGGAAATAATGTGAAAAAAGAACTTCTCACATACTGATGAATGTATCTAATGATCAGGTATGTATACAGCGGGCAATTGTGTCTAATCAGGAGGATGGGAAGGAACAGCTGTATGGTGCATTGGCTACTAAAAAGATAAATGGGGAACAGGTGGTTTTCCACAAGAGCCATACCTCCCATAATGCCCTTGTCTCTGCTTTTCTGTGGCATGAATATTCTCCTAGGCTAAAGGGGAAGACACTTTTATAGATCACAGAGACAGCTGCTGTTGTTCTTAAAGAGGCAATTTGTCCCAGCCTCAGAAATTGCTCTTATTGGTCACCAAGGGAGTGAGCCCAGATGCTTTCAGTTATGAAATTCAATGTGAAACCAATTATGGGTGTCCTGATGCATCATGATATCTGAGATAAAGAAATTGCAAATTAGGCCCTTTCCTCTTTGTAAATTTAAATTCTGACATTTTATACTGTCATGATTTATGCTGACTCCTAGGCAGTAGAAATGTTGCTGCTTGACTGCCTACTCCTTCCAAAGGTAGGTACATAGTGCTCCAACAGGCAGCAAAGTTTGTGAAAATAATGTTGATTGAATTTATCTTTTTATGTCTAGTAATAGGGTAGATAGGTCAGTCTAAATGGATGGATTAGAACAAGCTTTGACTCTAGCTGGGTACTTGCAGAATCTTCCTGGTCCTACTCAGAGACATGTTGTTGGAGCTAGTCCATCCTGGGCCTAAGCCTGGCCATTGTTTCTATCTGGCTGACCTTGGTAATACAGCAAGTGATCTCAGTAAATTATTTAATATCCATATCTTTGTATTGTTATGTGAAAAATAGAGATGAAAATACTCAGTTAAGCTGCTCTATATTTTGCACTGATATTTTTCATCTTAGTATGTCTGAGCTTGCTGTAAAATACTCCTGAGTAATTAATAACAAAGTGATAAACATCAGAGGGCCTAGTTGGTTCATAGAATTGAATTTTCAACATACAAAATTCATATATTGAAAGTAAAGCAATATATATTATATATATGTATATATTTGTGTATGTGTATACACACAATTATACTATGTGTGTTTGTGTACATACAAACACATATGTGTATATGGTCATATATTCACACATAAATATTGTTTATTTGCTTGTTTTTGGCCATCAAGGATATTGACTAATAGAGGGATTGAAACCGTGGCGAGGAAAGGAAACTAAAGAAAAGGTGACAAGATAGATACTGCTTGGAAAACTGGGTTTATGACTCAAAAGACAGTTCTACTGCTGACTTACTTATATATATTTGCCTAAAACCTTCATTGTAGCTTGTAGATACCATCAAGTATATTCCTCATTCATTCAGATTACTTTTAAAATCATGAATAGTCCATAATATTATTGAGTTTTTCTCTGTATCTATTAATACAATAATTTTTCTTTAAATTTGCTAATATGGTATAATGTATTAACAGGTTTTTTACTTTTTCAAAACAGATTTATAAGTATATAATTATATACATAAAGAGTACTCATTGAAAGTGTACAGTTTAATGGATTTTTAGTAAATTTATACATCTGTATAACCATCTTCTCAATGTTTTGGAACACTTCTGTCATTAGAAAATTTTCCTCATCAGGGCACCTGGGTGGCTTAGTTAATTAAGCATCGGATTTGGCTCAGACTCAGGTCATGATCTCATAGTTCATGAGTTTGAGCCCCACAGCAGGCTCTGTACTTACTGATAGATCAGTCTGGAACCTGCTTTGGATTCTGTGTCTCCCTGTCTCTCTGCCCCTCCCCTGCTCATGTTCTGTCTTTCTCTCTCTCTCAAAAATAAATAAACATAAAAAAAGAAAAGTTTCCTTATTTCTGTTTTCAGATAATTGTTTCCTCCAGCAAAATGCATATGCTTTCTGTCCTATAGATTTTGCTTTTCTAGAAATTTTATTTGAAAGGAATCATATGTGTGTCTAGTTTATTTTATTATGCATAATGATTTTATATTCATTTATATCATTTCATGAATATGTAGTTGATTTCTTTATATTGCTGAGTAGTATTCCATTATGCAGCTACATGTCATATTTGTCCTTTCATCAGTTGTTTATATTTGTCTTGTTTTTAGGTTTTGGCTGCTATGTATATTCATACACATTTATGCATATTCTTTGTATAAACATATGTTTCCATTTGATTTAGGTAAATATCTACAAGTGGAATTAGTAGGCAACATGGTAAATGTGTGTTTATTTAAGAAAGTGACAAATTAATTCCAAAGAAGTTTCATTTTACATTCCCATGAGCAATATATGTAAAATATGAGAGTTCTAGTTTATCCTAACTCTCTCCAGTCCTTGGCATTGCCATATTTTTTTATTATAGTCTAGTGAGTGTATAATACAATCTCATTACTTTTCATTTTTATTTTTTAAATTTTTATTTATTTTTGAGAGAGAGAGAGATAGGGCATGAACAGAGGAGGGGCAGAGAGAGAGGGAGAGCACAAAATCCGAAGCAAACTCCAGGTTCTGAGCTGTCAGCACACAGCGTAACGTGGGGCTCAAACCTACCAACTGTGAGATCATGACCTGAGCTGAAGTCAGATGCTTAACCGACTTAGCCACTCAGGTACTGCATCATTATTTTTCATTTTTAAATGGTACTTAATTTTGAAATGATTTTGGGTTCACATTGAAGTTGTGAAAACAGGACAGAGATTTCCTGTACCCTGTATCCAGCTTCCTCAAATACAACACCATACATAACTATAGCACAGTTATTAAAGCCAGGACTTTGAAATTGGTACAATAAAATTAACTAATTTACACATCTTATTGAATTTTACTATATTTGTATTCACGTGCTTTTTTTTTTGGAATGCAGTTTTGTAAAATTTTATACAGCTAATGATTAGTGTAACCTTTCACTGCAGTCAGAAAACAGAACTATTCCATCATCACAAAGAAATGCCATAGTGGTACCCCATTATATTCTCATACAACCCTAACCCCTAGAAACCATTCAGTTGGTCTTCATCACATAATTTTTTTCATTTCACAGATGCTATATAAATGCAATCCTATAGTATGTAACCTTTTCAATTGACCTTTTTCACTTATAATGTTCTTGAGATCCATCCAGGTTGTGCACATCAATGGTTCTGTTTTCCTTTAATTGCTGAGTCCAATGTGTGGATAATCATAGATTGCTTAACCATAAAAACTTCAGAGCATTTGAGTTGGTTTCAGTTGATGGCTATTATAAATAATGTTATTTATTTGTATACAGAAATTTGTGTGAATATAAGTGTTTGTTTCTGGGGGCGCCTAAGTGGCTGAGTTGGTTAAGCATCCGATTTTTGATTTCCACTCAGGTTATGATCTCATGGGTCATGATCTCATGGTTCATCAGTTCATGAGTTCAAGTCCCGTGTAGAGATGCACTGATGGTGAAAAGTGTGCTTGGGATTCTTTCTCTCAGAATAAATAAACAAACATAAAAAAATAAGTATTTGTTTCTGTAGCGTAGGGGTCAACAAACTATGACCTGCAGGAGGAATCTGTGCCTCAACCTTTTTTTTTTCTTTTTTGATAAACCCTACACTCACTAGAGTATCCATAATCAAAAAGAATGACAATGCCAGGTATTGGGGTGTGTTAGGAGAAAGTTGAACCCTCACACACTGCATATGTTACTTACTAGGAGGATTGAAAAATGGGTCTACTTTGGAATCAATCTGACATTTTCTTGAATAAATATATTTTACCATGTGATTTACCAATTCTACATCTAGATATTAACCCACATTAAATGAAAACATATGTTCACACAAATGTAAAAATTATTTTTGTATTTTTAAAGCTTTGGAAAAATGATGAGTATGTGATACAGGTAGTTTTTGGCTCACATAACTGAAGATATTTAGTATCTGGTACTTTACAGAAAAAGTTTGCCAACTTCTGCTCTGGAGTAAACATCCAAGAGAAGGTTGCTGGATTATATGGTAAATGCGTATTTGACGTTATAATAAACAACTAAACTGTCTTTGAGAGTGGCTGTTACATTTTGCATTTTCATCATCAGTGTTTCAGAGATCCAGTTGCTCCATATCCTCATCAGCACGTAGAATTGTTATTACAAAAATCCTAATATGAATGCAGCAGTATGTCATTGAACACTTAATCTGCACCTCTCTCTAGTGCCTAATGATGTTCATATCTTCATCTTACTATCCATATGTTATTTTTGGTGAAGTGCCTGTTCAAGTATTTTACCCATTTTCTAATTGAATTACATACTTTCTTATAGTTGAGATTACAGACTTCTTTATATAATCTGGATATAATTCCTTTGTTGACTTTATGATTTGCAAATATTTTCTCCTAGTCTATGGCTTGTTCTTTCTATTAAACTATTTTTGTGAAGTACTTATGTTAATTTTGATGAAGTCCCATTTGTTGATATTTTCTTTTATGTATTTTACTGTTGGTGTCATGACTAATAACTCTTAATCTAACTCTAGCTAATGGAGATATTTTTTATGTTTTCTCCTGAAAGGTTAATAGTTTTATATTTTACACTTAATTCTAAGATCTCATTTGAGTTGATTTTTACATAAATCATGAGGCTTTCATTGAAAATACTGAGTTTTCAAATTGGATAATGTAATTCCATAATTATATTCTTCTTTTTCAAAAATTTTTTCGATATTTTAATCCTTTTGCCACTCAAATTTTAGGAAGAGTTTATTCCTTTCAACAAAAATGCCACTGGAACTTTGATAGACATTACAATGGGTCTGCATATCTATTTGGAGACAAGTGCATATTAAAATGATGGAATGTGCCAATCTCCACATATAGTACTTTGTTCCATTTTTAGTGCCACTTTAAATTTTTCTAGCGATACTTTTTTATATTTACATGTGCATGTCTTTCACTTTCATAATATCTATCTAAATATTTTGTTGTATTTCAAAGGTAATCTAACTTTTAAATTTTTGGGTGATAGTATCTCAAATAAAATTAATATTTTTGAATATTGATTGTGTATCTTGTGACTTTGCTAAGTTTGCTTAATAGTTTTAGTAGTGTTTTAAATTTTTTAAAGATTTTTTTAAAAAATTTATTTATTTATTTTGAGATGGAGAGAGAGAGAATGCAAGCAAGGGGGGGACAGAGAGAGGGAGAGAGAGAATCCCATGCAGGCTCCACACCATCACCGGGGAGCCTGATGTGGGGCTCAAACTCATGAATCATGAGATTATGACATGAATTGATATCAAGAGTCAGACCAACTGAGCCAACCAGGTGCTCAGTGGTTTTTTTTTAGATTCCTTAGGATATTTTTACATATGAGATTGTTTCATCAGTGGATGGAGGCACTTTACTGGTTTCCAATCTGGGTGCTATTTAATTGGCTTTTTGCACTGGCTAGACTCTTTAGAAAAATGTTGGACTAGAAATGGTGAGAACAGATATCTTTTCTGTGTTCCAGATCTTAGGGAGAAAACATTTAGTCAATCACAATTAGGTATGAAAGTAGCTGTAGATTCGTAAACACTTTTTATCATATTATGTTTAGATTTATGCTTGCCTTTTGCTGTATGTTTTCTATATATTGCTTTTTTTGAGATTTTGGGGGGTCTCTGGTCTTTTCTGCCTTTTTTGTCTTAAATCAATGTTTTAACATATAATTTTAATTTCTTTGTTGAATTAAAAAAAAACTTTTTAAACTTATTTTTGAGAAAGGGAGACAGGGCAGGAAAGGGGCAGAGAGAGAGGGAAACACAGAATCTGAAGCAGGCTCCAAGCTCAGAGATGCCAGCACAGAGTCCGACATGGAGCTCGAATTGACAAACTGTGAGGTCATGACCTGACCCAAAGTCAGACGCTTACCAACTGAGCCACTCAGGCTCCCCTCTTTGTTGAATTTTAAGTATTTCTCTTGAAATATTTTCATACTGGTTGCTCTAAGTATTAAAATATGCATATTATATTTTTGTCACATTCTTTTTAAAAAATATTTTTAATATTTATTTATTTTTGAGAGCCAGGGCATGAGCAAGGGAGGGGTACGGAGAAAGGGAGATACAGAATCTGTGCAGACTCCAAACTCTGAGCTGTCAGCACAGAGCCCAATGTGGGGCTCAAACCTATGAACCACAAGATCATGACCTTAGCCGAGGTCAGAAGCTTAACCAACTGAGCCACCCAGGCACCCCTATTTTTGTCACATTTTACTTCAAGTTAATACTAGCTTGATTCTGATATAATATAGCTACTTTGCTGCTATGAGCTCCATTTTCTTTCTCCTTTGTGCTATTTTTCCATATGTTTCATCTATATATTACGAAGCCAAGTTGAATTTATAATTATATTTTTAAAGGAAATTAAGAAAAAAATGACAACAGTATATAAATGCCTTTTATATGTCATTTCTACTGCTCTCCATTCCTTCTTGTTAATCCTGCTTACTATCTGTTAAAATTTACTTTTAAACCAAAGGTTTTCCTTTAGGGTTATAGGACAGTTTTGCTAACTAAAAATTCACCCAGTTTTTGTTCGCCTAGAAATACTTTTATTTCCTCTGCTTTTGGAATAAGAGTATTGATGGTGAGTATAGACTGGCTAACATGTATGTCCCCTAGTGTTTTGTATGCCATTCCACTATATCTGGCTTTCATTATTTTAATGAGAATTCTGCTATTAATTATGTTGTTGTTCATGTTTTATATGAATCATTTTTCTTTTGCTATTTTCAAGATTTTCCTTATGAATTTTGGTTGTAGCTTTTTGATTCTGATAACTTTAGGTACAAATCTCTTTTTTTAAAAAAAATAATTTAGTTTTTAATTTACATCCAAGTTAGTTAGCAGATAGTACAACAATTTTTTCAGGAGTAGATTCCTTAATGCCCCTTGCCCATTTAGCCCATCCCCCTTCCCACAACCCCTCCAGCAACCCTTTGTTTATTCTCTGTATTTAAGTATAAATCCCTCTTAATTTGAGGTTTGTTGAGCTTCTTGGATTTATAGATTAATGTTTTTCATCAAATTTGGGAATGTTTTAATCATACTTTTTTCATATATTTATTTTGAACTTTTCTCTTCTTCCAATTCTACTGGTACTTGATTACACATACATTGGTATACTTTATATTGTCCCACATATCCCTGAGGCTATATTAATTTTTATTCCATTTCTTATCCCTGGACTTTGGACTAGACAATTTCTATTTTGCTGTGTTCAAGTTGACTGATACTTCCTCCTACTACTGGAAATCTGTTGAGCTCATTAAGCAAATTTTTCCTATTGGTTTTTATACCTTTTAACTTAAAAATTTTATTTGATACTTTTTTATAATTTATATTTCTCCATTGACATTATTACTTTGTTGAATCATTGTCTTATTTTTCTTTGGTTCTTTGAACCTATTAGAATAGCTGTTTGAAGTCATGGTCTGCTAAACACAACCTCTGGGTCAATCACGGATTTTATTGACCACATTTTACCCTGTGTATAGGTCGCATTTTCCTGTTTTGTTTTTTGTTGCTGTTGTTTGTTTTGTTTTTTGTATGTTTCATTATTTTGGGTTGAATTCAGACATCAGTAAGATGTCTTGTAGTGACTCTAGATTCAATTTTATTTTTCTAAATTGTTTTGTTTTGATTTGTTTCCTTTTTCAGTCTGTACTTAAACTGCAGAGTCTACTATGGCTACTGATGTCTATGCCCACAGTTATTATTGTTGTTTTAAATTTTAGCTTGACTTCCTAGGAATCACCCCTGTGTCTATATAACTTGTCTGTAAGCCAGAGGTTGTGAGCAGAGGTTGTGCTTTTAAATAACTCAAGATTTTGGGGTGCCTGGGTGGCTCAGTTGGTTAAGCCGTAGACTTTGGCTCAAATATGATCTCGCAGATCATGAGTTCTAGCCCTGCATCCGGCTCTGTGCTGACAGTTTGTAGCCTTCCTTGGATTTTGTATCTCTCTCCTCTCTTTATGCCACATGTTGTTGGAAGACCAACATGTTGCATTGGGTAATAAGAATTAAGCTAAATAGGGTTCAGAATGAGGATTTTTATAATATTCTGATTAACTCCTAGGATTAGTTGACCTGTGTCTTAAGGTCTTGGTCTTCATTATCCTTTTCTATAACTCCTGTATTGGTACAGTTTTCCCCCTTCCCTCTAATGCCTTCCCTTGCTCTAGCATTTTGAATCTGTTTCTTTGAAGTCCTTTGCTCTATTGTTTATTTTTGTTTTTCTTTTATGTGAGACAAGAAGACTGTCGAGGCTGGAGTGAGGAGAAAGTCCTTTCCTCCAGCTGGAATAAGGATTATGAATCACATTTTTACAAAGTCCTTTTCCTTTCCTTGGAGAGTATGACTTGGTTATAAAGAACGTTCTGGGTGTGTTTCAAAATGGGTACTTTCCTTTTCTCTGTAGCAGGTATGGCTGCAGCATCTTCTTGTCCTGGTAAGCAGATTTTAGGTGCTATATCTCTATCAATTTATCTTTCTCTACCAATTTTGGTGTGGTAGTTTGCTCTGAGAATTTAGTTCTTATGATGACACTTACAGTTTGTGAGCTTTTTTATTACTGTGAGAATGCCATTTGCTATTAACAAAAACTTAGTGAGATAAACAGGACATAGATCATTAGAGGAGCTTAACACTTGCCAATTATGAGTGAGTTTGCTGTCTCACATGAGCCCAGAAAGGATATGTGAGGTCATATAAGGTCATACACACATTTCTGCTCAGGACTCTAGCTGCCAACTCAGATTATGCTAAATGACCCTAAGCGAACTAGATAAGAGATTTTTGTCTCCTGAATTTCCTAATGAAAAATCACTATGTGATGCATCCACCAACCCTCCTGTCCCCATGACGTTCTATTTGACTGGATCTCAGGAGACCTCAAACCTTCTGATGAGGCTGTCTTTATAAGAAGAACAATGTGATAAAGCAGTAGTGACAAGGAGATAGAGATGTTTTGACATTTGTTTTTTTAATGACAAATTTTGGCACAAATTAGGTTCAGACAAATGATTTTATATCTAATAGCTGACAATCCCATATGCAGTGCCCCTTATACTCTTACCCTTTTCTATTTTAGATTAAATATGACTTTATGTAAAGAAATATTCCTGTTATCATTCTTATTTCTGTAACTTAAAAAATATGTTTCCCTGATTTATCTGAGAGCTAAACAATGGCAGAACCTTGAAGAAAGTACAGACCTGTACCATATTAAGAACTAATAGGACTTCTGATGAATCTTGGAAACGGTGCTTTCTGGATGCTGTTGACTATGCTACAGGAATTTTATGTCTTGCTCTAAGACTAAGAAAACTGCTGCTTCACTTTCAAGATAGAGAATAAAGAGATATTTGAGCCAGCAAGGGTCTCAGAGAGCATGCTCCCTAATCTTTTTATTTTACAGATAAGGAAACAGCCTTAGAGAGTAAAGTTTACAAGAACTAGAGCTTCAACAAGATCTCCAGGATAAATTATTTAATATTTGCCATGTATTGGGCATTGGACTAGGCACCAGGGGTATAGAATTGAATATGGAACTGAATTCTGTCCCTTAAAGTTCAAGTTCTGCGGTGAGGTAGAAACATAAAGAGATGTTTACAATGCACTGTGTGATATGCTCTAAAATCATGGGATCAGAAAGACAAAGTTGAAACTCAATTCTAATTCTTATTAGCTCTGCCATTGTATGATCTTGGCAAGTCACAGTCTCTGATACTCATTTCTTCATCTTTTAAGTGAGGGTAATATTATTTATCTTAGAGTTGTTATGCTACTCTATATAATATTTCAGTTAAAAGCTTTTTTTAAGCTGTAAAACTTTGTAAAATATAAAGGATAATTTATATTGTACTTATTATTAAAATGCACACCCTCTTCCAATCATGACTATACTGCCTTATCTGTACCCCACCCAATTATAAGATCAGGTAGATGTAGAAAGTGATGCTATACAATTTTCATATTTTCCTTTACCACATTTGGATAGCTGTATTCAAAGTTTAATTAATAAAATGCACTCAAAATTAGAAGGATTCTTTTGCAAAAGTTTTTTTCCTCTTAAATAAATTAATAGGGAAATGGCTAATTCTCCTTTATTGAAAATCTGCCTTTTATTTGCTCAGCTTAATTAAATCTCAGCATATTTGTGTATGCTTTCTAAAGAATAATTATTAACAATTAGTAGTTTTTTAATAATAAAAATTCTTCTGGGGATAAGGAACTGTGTCAAGTCGTGTGGCAGCCTAATGAATCTCTGTTTAATCTCTCCAGGGCAGGATTTAGACATAGCCATGGAGACAAGAAAGTTTGGGTTATAACTTGGCTTTAGAAAATGGCAAGACTTAGCAAAATAGGATCTTATCCAAGTCAAGGTGTGAAAGGAAAAAGAGATGATGGGACAGATGCAGGGAATGGTTAAGGAAACAGTATGTCATGATTTGTAATGTAGTGGTTTTTATTGTATGCCCATTTGAAAATGATATTATACAATAAAAGACATTTTTCTCTGTCATCGACTCTAAGTCTAAAGTTCTCTTTTGGCCAGCAAGAGAGTGGGATGCAGGATTAAAGTGAGAGATGGCTGACATCTGGGAAAACACAAGAGCCCTGAATCAGAGTCCTTGCCCCATATTTATTAAGATCAGAAGACTTACAAACTTGATGGGCATGGACAAAGAGACAAACTATGAGCATTAACTTGGGGACATGAGGGAAAAGTGGGGTTTTGAAGATATACATTATTTGGGGTTTGGGTCAATATAAAACAAAATCATGGTGCCAGGCGGATGGGCAGATGGTTGTTAAAAGCAGACAGGAGGCACCATGCCTGTTTATCGTAGCTAGCCTCAAGGATGAGACAGATGGGGGAATAACCTCAGGGTTAACAAGGTACCTTTTTTTTGTTGTTGTTAACCATCTTCACTCTGGGCTGCTTTACCCGCAGCACATTGGTCTATAGTCCAATGTATCTGTTTTTGTCTAACTTGGCCCTTTCCTCCTGTGAAAGCTGCTTTTCTGCTATAGTACTAAATTGGGGGGCATTTTTGCCCCGCATGCCTAATCTTGCTTACCTCATATACATTTGTATTGGGAATCTTTGTACCCATTCCTATTTTGGGGCCTTTGCCCCTCCCTCTCTATTCTGGGGGCTTTGCACCCCCTCTCTATTCTGGAGTGCCTTTGCATCCCCTCTCTATTTTTAGGTGCCTTTTCACCACCTATTCTTGGGGTGCCAATCTGGTTTATTCAAACTTGGGTCTGAGCATTCTATGGCTTTGTATTTCTTTATGGCTTGTTAACCCATGTGTGTAAGCCCAGGGAATTTCTAAGCTTATTTCTCACAGTTCTCTAATATGATTTGTAGATATGGTACAGAGAGTAGAGCAAGAACTTAACATTCAGGGGTAGAGGGTGAGGATTTATTTAATTTGAGGATATCCATAGACTAGCTCATTTGAGTTTAGAAGGTGGGAATCATCATCCCAGATTATAGGTGAGAGAACTAAGCCTCAGAGAGATATGTTGTTTACCGAGGTCACAAAGCTTATAAGTAACTCTGGGATTCAAATTTAAATTTATTCAAAGCTAGGTCTTCTACTACCTATATTTCTCTCTTATGGTAAGCAAGATGATACACCTAATTGTAAGAATAGATGATTTGTTTAATTAGTGTTTTGAATGAACACATGGTGTTTATGATTGAGATCGGTATTTCCAAGGATGACTGTGTTTTTTCCAGTGAAGAGCTTGATCACTTCTTGGCAAGTTGTTGTTATTCTTCAGCTAACACAATTCAAGACAACCAACATTATTATGAAAAGCAAGGTTCTAACTCAGAGAAGATGATCTTTTAGAAATAGATGGGTCATTTTAGGGGCTTTAATGTATGATTTTTATTAAAATAACAAAATAAATCTAAAATTTTTTCCCCATGACTTATAGAAAAAAATAAGGAATTTTACTGGCTTTTTATTATTATATATATACTGCATGACTTTAAAAAGAGACCAAGTATGGCATCAACAGAAATCACTTACCATAGGACAAAACTTTCTAACCAACTCTGGGATTCTCATTCATAGAAAAGCTTTGGTATGTCACAAGAAAATCTTTGAACTCAGAATCAGAATACCAGGAGCTATCACTAGTTGTGCTACTTCTAGTAATTTTCCTACAAAAGAAAATCTGTTTATTTTTTTTCCTGTTTCTAAATCTCACTGCCCTCATCTAAAAACTGAGGGACTGAGATGCCTTTATCTCTGAAATGTTTTTTGGCACTGATATTTTAAGATGAAAAAATAACTTTAGTGAAAGCTAGTGATTTGTGTACATTCATGTACAAACTGCATGCTTATGCATATTAAAAAAGAAGATGTATATGATGTAAAATAAGAACAAAACAGAAGAACAATAAAAACAAAATCTGAACAGGTCAAATTTCGAGTTTAGTGTAGACTGGGGAATTTTAAAATGTATAATTAGGCCAAGGGTTGCAAGTATATAATTACTGTTATATCTATTTGCTAGTTACACTTAGGCTTTAAAATCTTTTTAATTTTTGTATGGACTTGATAGATTGTGTGTATATGTGTGTGTGCACATTAACTAACATGATTATAATGGCTCCATTCCTAATTAATTAGTAACAAGGTGGAAAAACCAGGTCAAATTTACTTCTTTCAAATTTAGTATAATAGTATGTAGTCTCAATCTAATCCTCATCTTAATTTGGTTTATTTATTTTCACTGCCTTTTAGACATTTTATGTCTTTGAGGTCTTTCTTTGTTGCACATGATTATAAAAAGACTTATCCCTCATATACTGTTCTGTTGAGGTTTTAAATTAGAAAAAGAAAATCCACTGCAGTTGACTTATAAATTAGACTTTACATACATGATTTTAACTTAAGTTATCACTTGGAAAATTATGTTACCACTAGAAGAAAGGAGGCTGGAAGAGATGAAGAGATGGGGAAAGATCAGAGACAGACAAAGATATAAGAATATAAAACAGAAGTTCAGAAAAAGAGGAGACAAAAGAAGAAAGTGGGAGTAGGGGAGAGGAAAAAGATAAGAGAAAAAGAGAGATAAGGAAAGGAATGAGAATAAAGAAAAGAGAAGGAACATTAGTTGGCAAGGAGGTATGAGTCTAATCCAAAAGTAAGGTGTCAAAATCTAGAAAACTATTTCCTCAACAAAGCTACCTATCACCATTATAAGTTCCTGGGAACAAAAGAACCTACAGCTTAAAGAGATTAATATCCATAATACATAAAAAACTCCTACCACTCAAGAACAAGAACAAGAACAACAAGAACAACAACAACAACAACAACAAACAAACAAAAAAAACCAAATAGCCCAATTAAAAAATGAGCAAAGAACTTGAATACACATTTCTCTAAAGAAGATACATATGCAGAGAAAATGTTGTTTGGAAAAAGTGAATTTTTCCCTCCAGTTCTTATAAAGAAAATTACTCAAAACAGATAAAAGATAGCAAATCTTTAATATTTTGCCTTAATTTGGAAGCCAGTTAATTCATGCCAATTGTCAAGGTTGTCCACTATCTAAGAACTTTACATTCATCCCATCAATGAAAGTTGTGATATGTGCCACTATATTTCCTGTATCTTGTGAACAAAATCCCCCTCATAATAGATTGTTTTTTCTCTAGAGAGAATCTTCCAAAATAATTCTTTGTTCTTCCAGTCAGATATATAACAGGCACAGGGAGAAAAGCCAGTATTTTCCACTATATTTTAGGTGATTTTTATCATTTATATCAAATTAATATAGGTAAAGTTACACCACACACACACCTTTCTTTGAATGTTCATGCAATAATTGATCCATTAAAATATAATACTTTTAAACTCTGATGTTGGGTAAATAACTAAGTGGACTAAGCTTATAATAGCTTATGTCTCACACTGATCACAACTAAATAAATCACAGAAAATAACTGCATAAAACACAAAGAACCAAAAGACTCAGAAATCCTAAGAAGTTAACAATAGTAGCCAGATTAAGGAGGGATGCCAAAAATTGAAGAATGGCACATGTGGAAGTGAATTTTCTTATTTTAAAAAATCTTATGTCACGTCTCTTTGACTACAGAATGGACCAAATGTGGGAATTCATGGTAGCAAAAAAGTCAGCAAATGCTTCTGGAGAAACTCTGGCTTTCTGGCTAGAGCATCTAGGAAGAGGGAACGTGAGAGCCAGACCATAAAGAGATATTGGTTTTTTCTTTTTCTTTTTTCTGCCTTCTTTTGCCTTGGGATGTGCCAGAGAAAAAAGGGGACAAAGAAACTCCATGGTACAAAGAGTGTGAGACATTTTCCTATATATTATTTTCTACTCACTACTTTGCCCTAAGAACAGCTCTAGTCATAGGGAATTCTGGAGCAACCTGGACAAAAAACAATCATGAAGAAACTTTATTTTTTTTAATTCATTACGTGAGGAAAAGTGGTTCCTGTTAGAAAATGAGAGTGAAATCCTGGAGGTTGAAAGGGCTTAAGAAAAAGATCCCTCAATATTTTGTATGAACCAACACAAGTTCAGGCTCATATTTGAGCTACTCATGTACAGAAACAGATCCAAATAAGCACAGCAAATCTTTGAAAACTGAAATATGATATACACTACTGCTCAAGTCCCACATTATACCTTTAAGGCATATGCATGGGATATACCCAAATCAGCATAGCAAAGGCTTGGAAAGCAGAATTGTCACTTGAATCACACTCACAGAGTGTTTTGCAGAATGAACATCATTTTTAACAAAACCCAAAGTCTCACAACATCTATTCAAAATGTTCAGGTTACGATTAAAAATTTTCCACAAAGAGTGAACCAGGAAGTTTAACCAATTCTCCAGGGTAGAGGCAATCACCAAATGCCAACCGAAACATAACACAAGTGATGATTTTAGAAAACAGATGATATAAAGCAGATATTTGACCTACTTCACAAGGTAAAGGAAAGCACTACTGAAATGAATGCAAATGAATGTTTTGTCAAATTGCCAAAGTGATCAATACATCAGATGTATTTTGTAACCTGATGTATTGTAACCTTTATTTATTATTTATTTATAATGTATATTATAACATATACTGATGTAACCTTTATTTATTATTTATTTATAAATAAATAATAAATAAATATTGCTTTATTATTAGTGTATAGAAAAGCGATAGATTTCTGTATACTAATTTTTGTATCCCATGACCTTACCAAATTAATCAGTTTTAATAATTTTTTGGTGGAGTCTCTAGGGTATTCTATATATAATATATGTCATCTGCAATTAGTGAATGTTTTACTTCTTCCTTACCAATTTGGATGGCTTTTATTCCTTTTTGTTTGCTGATTGCTATGGCTAGGATTTCCAGTACTATGTTGAATAAAAGTGGTGAGAGTGGACATCATCTTGTTCCTCACGTTGGGGGAAAGCTCTCAAGGTTTTCCATTGAGTATGTTAGCTGTGGGTTTTTCATAGATGGCCTTTATTATGTTGAGGTATGTTCCCTCTAAACCTACCCTGTTCAGGGTTTTTATCATGAAATGGATGTTGTACTTTGTCAAATGTTTTTTCTGTATCTATTGAAATGATCATATGGTTTTTATCCTTTTTCTTATTGATGTGATATATCACATTGATTGATTTGCAAATAGAAACACCCTTGCATCCTGGAATAAATCCCACATAATTATGGTGAATGATTTTTTTAATGTATTGTTGGATTTGGATTACTAATATTTTATTGAGAATTTTTGCATCTCTGTTCATCAGGGAGGGATGTTGTCCTGTAATTCTCTTTTTTGGTGGTGTCTTTATCTGGTTTTGATATCAGGGAAAAGCTGGCCTCATAGAATCAATTAGGAAGTTTGCCTTTCTCTTCTCTTTTTTGGAATCGTTTGAGAAGAATAGGTATCAACTCTTCTTTAAATATTTGGTAGAAGTTGCCTGTGAAGTCATCTGGTCCTGGACTTTTATTTGTTGGGAATTTTTGATTACTGATTCAATTTCATTGCTGATAATTGGTCTGATAATTTAGTTTTGGGACATTATATATTTTTAGTAATTTATCGATTTCTTCTAGGATGGCCAATTGTTGATATATAGTGTTTCATAATATTCTCTTATAATTGTTTGTATTTCTGTGCTGTTGGTTGTTTTTTCTCCTTCCATTTTTGATTTTGTTTATTTGACTCCACCCTCTCTTTTTGATTTATCTGCCTAATGAGTTTATCATTTTTTTGATCTTGTCAAAGAACAAGCTCCTGATTTAATTATTCTATTGTTTCTTTCCTTTCTATATCATTTATTTTTGCTCTAATATTTATAAATTCCTTCCTTCTGGTGGTTTTGGGTTTTGTTTGCTTTTCTTTTTGTAGCTCCTTTAGGCTTAGTGTTAGGTTGAGATTTTTCCTGCTTCTTGAGGTAGACCTATATTGCTATAAACTTCCTTTTTAGAACCACTTTTGCTGTATCCATCCCAAAGATTTAGGACCATTGTGTTTTTATTTTCACTTGTCTTCATGAATTTTTTGATTTCTTATTTGATTTTTTGGTTGACCCATTCATTATTCAGTAGCATATGATTGAACCTCCATGTATTAGTGGTCTTTCCAGATTTTTTCTTGTGGTTTATGTCTAGTTTCATAGAATGATACTAGATAGATGGTATGACTGATATTTTAAATTGGTTGAGGCTTGTTTTGTGGCCTAATATGTGATCTGTTCTGGAGAATGTTCCATGTACACTTGAAAAGAATTTATAAATGTATATTCTGCTGTTTTACGATGTAATGTTCTTAATATATCTCTTAGTCTCTCTGGCCCAATGTGTCATTCAAATCAACTCTTTACTTGTTGATTTTCTGTTTGGATGATCTGTCCATTGATGTAGCTAGGGTGTTAAAATCCCCTGTTGTTATTGTATTACTATTGATTACTTCCTTTATGTTTGTTATTAATTGCTTTAGGTTTTTGGATTCTTTCTTGTTGGATGCATATCTATTTACAACTGTTATATATTCTTGTTGGAATGTTCCCTTAATGATTATATAATGTTCTTTTGTCTCTTGTTACAGTGTTTGTTTTAAAGTCTATTTTGCCTGATATCAACATTGTTACTCTGGCTTTTTTTTTGACATCCATTTGCATGATAAATGCTTCTCCATCCCTTCACTTTTAATCTGCATGTGTCTTTAGGTCTGAAATGAGTCTTTTGTAGGCAACATATAGATGGGTCTTATTTTTTTATCCAAAATGTTATCCTATATCTTTTGATTGTAGTGCTTAGTCCATTTACATTCAAGGAATTATTGATAGGCATATACTTTTTGCATTTTGTTACTTGTTTTATGGTTGTTTTGTAGTTCTTCTCCATGCCTTCCTTCTCCTGCTCTCTTCTCTCATGATTAATTGGCTTTCTCTAGTGATATACCTGGACCTTTTTCTCTTTATTTTTTGCATATCTTTATTGGTTTTTGATCTGTGGTTGCCATTCAGTTTTTGTATAACATCTCCTACATATCGCAGTTTATATTAAAGTTGATGAGCCCATTGCTTAAGTTTGAACCCATTCTTTATTCCTCTTCCCTCCATGTTTTAGTTATATGGTATTATACTTTACATCCTTTTGTTTTGTGAGTTCCTTGACTGATTTTTACAGATATATTTAAGATGTTTTTAGGGCTAGGGGCATCTAGATGGCTCAGCTGATTAAGCGTCTGACTCTTGGTTTGGGCCCAGGTCATGATCTCACCGTTTGTGAGTTCAAGCCCCATGTCTGGCTATGTGCTGCCAGTGTGGAGCCTACTTGGGATTCTTTCTCTCTCCCTCTCTCTGCCTCTCTCTCTCTCAAAATAAATAAATAAACTTAAATGAAATAAAGATTTAAAAAAAGATTTCTTTAGGACTAGTTTCATGGCCATGAATTCCTTTGTCTGGGAAACTATCTCCCCTTCTATTCTGAATGATAGCCTTGTTGGATAGAATTCTTGGCTGCAGATTTATTTCCTTCCAGCACTTTGAATATATCACACCACTCCTTTCTGACCAGCACAATTTCTGCTGAAAAAGCAGTTGACAGCCTTATGGGATTTTCCTTTTATGTAACTATTTCCTTTCCTCTTGCTGCTTTTAAAATTCTTTATGTCACTGTTTTTGTTTTTGATTTTCCATTATAATTATTATGCATCTTTGTGTGGACCTCCTTGGGTTGATTTTGTTGGGTGCGCTCTTTGTCTCCAATATCTAGATTTCTGTTCCCTCCCCCAGATTTGGGAAGTTTTTAACTATTATTTCTTCAAATGAATTTTCCCCCTTTTTTCTCTCCTCTCCTTTAGGGATCCCTATAATACAAATGTTATTACTCTTTATGGTGGTTCCCTATGTCTATTCTCACATTGTATTATCTTCTTTTATCTCACCTGCTCAACCTGATTGCTTTATGTAACTCTGTCCTCCAGGTTGCTGATCCATTCTTCTGCTTCTTCTAGTCTACTGTTCTTCTTTTCCTCTAATCTATTTATTCCATCTAATGTATTTTTAATTTAATTACTAAAGTTTTAATTTAGTTTATTAAAACTAAATTGTTTTTTGTTTTGTTTCTTTGTTAAGGGTCTCACCAATATCCTCCATTCTTTTCTCATCTCTAGTGAATATCTTTAATTCTTTAAATATCTTTATTTTTTAAATATATTTAATTCTTTAAATATCTTTAATATTTATCTTTATAAATATTATAAATATTTATTTTATAATTTATTTTTTATATAATATAATTTATAATTTATATATAAATATAATTTATAAATATTTATAAATATTTTACATATTATAAATATATAAATAAATATAAATATAAATCTCTATAAAAATATCCTTAAATTACTTTAAATTCTCTATCAGGCACATCACTTATCACTGTTTCACTTAGGTCTCTTGCCATGATTATGTGTTGTTCTTTCCTTTGGTATTTGCTTCTGTTTCCTCGTTTTGTCCAATTTTCTGTGCCTATTTCTATGTGTTAGGAAAGTCACTTTTGTCTCCTTCTCTTGGAAGTAGCGGTCCAGTTAAAAGAGGTCTTGTAGAGCCCTGCAATGCAGTGTTTCCTCTTCACCAGATCCCGGTGCTTCAGGGGTGTCTCCTATATGTGTTTTGTGCACCCTTCTGTTTTGGTTGAGCCACTTTGCCTTTAGTTCAGTCATCTTAAGTGGCTCTCTTTACCTATTGTAGATAGGTTTTGTCTCTGTGCTGTTATTGGCCATTCTGGGACTGCCTTGGGCTTGAATTGTCAGAGCAGGCATTTTTGAGAGATTCAGTAGCACCAAACTGCAGGGCACATTCCCTGTGTAGTCCCTGAGAAGTTTCATTGCTGGTCAGGCCCTGAAGTCAGACCAGATATGCCTTCAGCTCACTGCTGTGGCTGCAGTCTGACTGGCATATGTGGTTCTTTCCCTCTCCCAGGGCAGGAGTCACTTTGGAGAGATGCTGGTGCCTGTCCAGGTTGCTTGCACACAGCCAGGCTTGTGGGCTGCTTGAATGGGTTCTGCCCAAGAGTGTATTGGAGAGGGTGGATCTGTCAAAGCATAATAGGGGAGAACAAAATGTATGGTGTAAGCAAGTTAGATAGTGAGTGTTGGTTCACACTGGTTCCCACAGGTAGCCCTCTGTTTACACTGGCGTAGTGGGGGAAGAAATGGTGCCTGTTATCTTCGTTGTACCTGGAAAAGTTTTCCAAGGATCTCTGACCCTCCAGCACGTGCTCTGAGATTAGTGTAAACATATATCCCTCCCATATACCCCAGATATTTTTCAAACTGCTGCTTCTCCATGGGCTGTTCATTGTGCTGTCTTTTAGGGTGGGCCCTCAATGTCCTCTCACCTTCCTGTCTTTCCCACAGCTGAGTTCATTGATTTTTATTTATTTTATTTTTTATTTTATTAATATTTATTTATTTTTGAGAGAGAGAGACCAAGAGACAGAACATGAGTGGGGGAGGGGCAGAGTGAGAGGGAGACACAGAAACTGAAGCAGACTCCAGGTTCTGAGTTGCCTGACATGGGGCTCGAACTCATGAAACCATGAGATCATGACCTGAGTCAAAGTCAGATGCTTAACTGACTGAGCCACCCAGGCTGCCCCTGAGCTCAATGATTTTTAAACTTCTAGGTTTTAAGTCTTGATGGTTGTAGAACTCATGAAATTTTTCCCCTCTGTTTTTCAAAGCCAAATGATATGGGGTTACATTTTCTCCAGGTGGACTCTCAGTAAGTGTGTCTATTTTTCTCCCCTCTCCATGCTTGTGGCATCCCTCTCTCCCACAGTCTCATGGGTCCACTTAGGTCCCAGCAGTATCTCTGCCTTTCCTACCTTCTTTGATGTGGCTTCTTCTCTGCATTTAGTTGTGGAGTTTGTTCTGCCAGTCTTTGGGTAATTTTCTAGGTTATTACACTAATGTGAGTGTTACCTAGTTCTACTTGTGGAACAGGGTTAGCTTAGGGTCCTCCTATTCTGCCATCTTGCCTACAAGTCAAGAATTATTTATATTAATGGGAAACTGGAAAATCTGAATTTGCAACAGCTGGAGAACTTTAAATAAATGATGGCATTGCCAAGTATGGAACCATGAAAAAAATATAAAACTGTAAAAATATATAAAACTTACTTAAAAATGAATAACATGTATTTAAAAAGGTGAGACAAAATCATTAATAACCCTGTGATATAAATTTTCTTCTTTTTATATAGTTTGCCAATTTTTCTATAATGAATATATATAACTTTTATTATATATAGGTTTTTAAAAGTATAAAATATATATCTGGTTTGCAAATCGTCCATGAACATAAAGAATATTTTAAGAGGTTGCATCTTAATGTAACTCTTTACTTTTTTTTCTTTTTCTTTTTTTAAATATATTTTAAATTTACATCCAAGTTTATTAGCATATAATGCAATAATGATTTCAGGAGTAGATTCCAGTGGTTCATCCCCTATGTATAACAGCCAGTACTCATCCCATCCTTAACGCCCCTTACTCATTTAGCCAATCTCCTCATGTACAACCCCTCCAGCAACCATCAATTTTTCTCTGTATTTAAGAGTCTCTTATGTTCTGTCCCTGTTTTTATATTATTTTTGCTTCCCTTCCCTTATGTTCATCTGTTTTGTATCTTAAATTCCACAGATGAGTGAAGTCATATGATATTTGTCTTTCTCTGACTTATTTCACTTAGCATAATACCCTCTAGTTCTATACGCATTGTTGAAAATGGCAAGGTTTCATTTTTTTTGATTGCTGAGTAATATTCCAGTGAGTGTGTGTGTGTATACACATATATATACCACATCTTTTATCCATTCATCCATCAGTGGACATTTGGGCTATTTCCATACTTTGGCTATTGTCGATAGTGCTGCTATAAACACTGGGATGCATGTGCCCCTTCGAAAAAACACACCTTTATCCCTTGGATATATACCTAGTAATGCAATTGCAGGGTAGTGGGGTAGTTCTATTTTTAACTTTTTGAGGAACCTCCAAACTGTTTTCCAAAGTAGCTACACTAGTTTACATTCCCATCAGCAGTGCAAAAGAGATCCTCTTTCTCCGCATCTTTGCCAACATCTGTTCTTGCTTGAGTTGTTAATTTTAGCCATTTTGATTGGTGTGAGGTGGTATCTCAAAGTGGTTTTGATTTGTATTTCTCTGATGATGAATGATGTTGAACATTTTTTCATGTATCATTATTCTCCATAAGTTTTTTCTCTATATCCCTGATTCGCTGCTCTGCTTCATCCATCTTTGCTGCCATGGCATCATTCGACATTGCATCTCAGTTATAACATTTTAAATTTAGTCCTGACTAGATTGTACTTCTTTTATCCCTGCAGAAAAGGATTCTATGCTTTTTTCAAAGCCAGCTAGTACATTTATTATCACGATTCTAATTCTGATTCACCACTCTTGCTTGCATATGTGTTGATTAAGCTCTGGCTGTCATTTCTTCCTGTTCTTTCTTTTGGGGAGAATTCCTTTGTTTTATTATTTTGGAGAAAGAAAAAAAAATTAATAAAATAAATTAAAAACAACACAAAAAAATAAAAGGATGGTAGATCCTAGATTTATCTTGGTATGGTTGTTGAAAGAAGCTTGATAGAATAGAGGAGAAAGGGAAAGAAGATAAAAAAAAGGAAGAAGAAAAAAAGGAAAACTTCTAAAACTTTAAAAAATGAATACAACAAATGGAATAAAATGCAATGATGAAATTAAAATAGAAATAAAAATATTTACAAAAAATAAAAAAATAGAAAAAATTAAAGAAAAATCTTTTTTGTAAAAACGGAAAGTAAAAATATTTTTTTTCTCTTTCTGTTTTCAATAATAAGAAAAGAAAAAGGAAAAAAAAATGAATAGATGGACTGGCGAACAGCATGGAATACAATTGAAATTACATTCAGTTTCCCCAGAAGTCAAACTATGAAGCACTTTATAGTCTATAAACTAAGCAGGCAGAGAGAATTGTGGTGCTCCTCTAGAACGTCATTGGTGCAATTGGATGGAGCTTGGTGTAACAGCTGTTTTTCACTAGATGGTGCTGCTTAGCTTACAGGGGTGGATCGTTGTGGCACATGTATACACATGCATGGGAGAGGTGAAAATGGCATCACCTAGCTACTCAGTCTCTGGTGTCAGAACTCTGTGCTCTCACCCACCAGCAATCAAGCACCCCTCCTTTGCCTCTGGCCTCCTTCTATTCCCCACTTCTACCCTGTGACCAAACTGTCAGCCTGCCAGGTGCCACCTCCCTCCTGAATTTTGTCTCAGATGGGGCTGTGTTTCCCAACCCCTCACTTCTTAGGGACTGCAGCTTTGACCTAGTTAGATCATCTAGGAAGGGTCTCGCTGAGCAGTGGTCCAACCCCAGGAATGTTCACACAACTGTGCTGTTGCGCATGCCCAGAGATAGCGGCCGGGTGCCAGCCCACCCCAGAAAACATTCATGTGATTGTATAGCAGCAGCGTTTCAGGAATTATGGGAAATCACAATACACATCTGGCACCAGGCTTCACCCTTAACAGCCTTGTTCCAACATTAGCAAAGGTGGCTGTTCTCTGGGGTTCGCTGGGATCTTTGCCTGTGAGGAGCCCTCACAGCCTCTACCAAATGTCCTCTCAGCAGGGAACTATCTCTCCTGTGTGGCCTGAGGACCAGTCTGTTCCTGAAGATTCACTCTTCCCACCAGAGCTTTTCCAGGTATTGAGCTGTGGAGTTTCAGACTCTGTGCTCCCCTGTATAGAGTCTTAATGGTATCCAAACCCTCTCCTTTATCCTTTCTCCCCAGCTGCTTTCAAGTGGCATGCTCTTCTTGTACTCTCACTGCTGTCTCCATCTTCTCTCCACAAACAGAAAGGTAGCTCACTACCCTCCACGGCTTCTCTCTCCCCCAGTTCACCTCTCCATGCTGCGTACCTACCCACTTCTGTGGTTCAAGTTATGCAGATTGTTGTGTTAATCCCCAGATCCATTTTCTAGGTGCACAAGATGGTTTGGTGTTGATCTGACTGCATTTCAGGGACCAGAGGTGCAAAAAACTTCTATTCTGTTCTGCTATCTTCACATTGATTTTTCAAATATTGAATCAGTCTTGCATCACTGATGGAGGGGCTTGGATGAAGAGGCCTGCTCCCCCCTTCACAGGCTGCTGGCAGTCTGTAACTCTTTACTTTTAGTGTTTGTTAATTCTAATTTAAATGCCATCCTATCCTAGAGACAAAAATAGTATTATTTAACATCCAGATGAAAGAAATTACTTGAAACACCTGGATTTAACTTAATTTCTTTATATTAAAACACCCTTTATACCTCTTAGCAGAGATATTATGGTAAGATGTCTTCCTATGTAAAATGCTTTGGTTATTTTTAAGGAAGTCCTTCACAGATAGTTAGAAATGAAGTCAAGACAGAAGTCACTGCTGTTTGGGAGGTCAGGAACAATACAGTGTCTCAAAAGCTCCACACAGCCCACATACTTGTTGACTAATTGTCTACATGGGTTGTAGAGTTTGTATCTGCTGGTGCTTCTATGTCATTGAATACTTCTATGTGACTCAGTTACATTTAGGAAGATGTGTCCTCTTGCAGTCCTAAAGCTCAGATGAATGCTCTCTCCATACAGAGGAGAGGGCTCCATGAGAATATAAGGAAAGGATTTTGTAGCATAAAACACATATTTTCTAAGCACTTAATTTTTATGTTCAGGATGAGGGGCTGACTGTGGTCTGAAATTTTAATGAGGTATGTATTTGGTATATAGGTGACAGGATTTTATACTATGTCATCAACTTGTACTGAAATAATATCTAAAGGGCCCTTATTCCCCTGAGACTGCAATAAAAGTAGCTGGTAAGACCATATCAGAATATCTAAAATTTTTCATTGAAATTCCAAGAGGAAAAGAGAAAAATATAGTGAGGAAAAAATAGTGGAGGAAATAGTGACTAAAAATGTGTCACATTTATTGAAGAATATTAATTTACATGTCATCAAAAGCAAACAGAAAAACTCAAGGAAAATCATGCCAAGGTAAACTATAACCAAACTGCTGAAAACCAAAGAAACAGAAGTCTTAAAAGCAACCAGAGAAAAGTGACCCATTAAATATAGGGAAACAAGTTGAATTACTGAAGATTTTTAAGAAATCATAAAAGCCATAAGATATTGAATATTATCTTTCAAGTGCCCAAAGAAAAGAATTGTCAATCCAGAAATCTATATCAAGCAAAAATATTCTTTAGGAGTAGTGGAGAAATAAAGACATCCTCAGATGAAGAAGAAAAATAATAGATTTTATCAACAATAGACTATTACAGAAAATTATAATTTATGTTCTTTAGAGTGAAGAAAATGACATCAAAAAGAAACTTCGAACTGGAAAAATGAAGAAAGAGCAAGTAAAAAGTAAATGTGACAGACTATTTTTCCTTCATTTATATTTTTAAAACTGGGTATGACTGTTTGAAGCAAAAAATACGACATTTTCTTTTGGGGATTTTAAGAAATTTAGATGTAATATATATAACAATTGTACCATAAAGTAGGAAGGAATATGACATTTATAAATCTCTCTTTTACTTGGAGTGGTAAAATATTAACTCTAAGTAGACTGTGAAAGATTAGATATGTATATTTCAATCCCTGGAGCAAACACTATAAATAATATAGAAGATATAGCCAAAAAGTCAACAGATAAATTAAAATGGAATGCTAAAATATATTCACATAAACCAAAAGGGAGCTAGAGAGTGGGATCAGAAGAACAAGAGACTGACTAGAAAAACAGATGATAAATAATAAAATGGTCAACCTAAATCTGAGCATATTGAGTATTAAATTACATGGAAATGGTTTAGGTTTCAACTTCCTGGTAAGATGTAGGCACGCTGTACCCTGCCTCTCCTACTGAATATAGCTATAAATCCTGGGGGTGGGGGTGGGGAATGCATGTAGCAGCCATTGGAAAAAAAATCAGTAGCAAAAACACAAAAACCTCTGAAAAGCAAATATTAACAGGCAGATAAGGAAAGACATGAATTTAGAATATCATTTAACCAGTATTGGTTAGAACTCCCTAGTCAGATCAAGGAATTGGAAACCTGGAAGTAAGTACCAGAGCACAGAGAGTGTTCCAAGAGATTTACTCACTTCTAGCCCAATAATTGAACAAAGGACCACCTTAAGCTCGGAGAGAGTTTGGAATCTACTCCCTTTTTTTTTCTCTTTCTTTTCTCTATTCTCTTACTGTTCCCCCGTAGTGATTGCAACTGGTGGCAACGAGAGACTGTAGAGGCAAAACCCCAAAGGAGTAGAAATTTAGCTGGTTTGTAGTTTGGTACCTGACATTAATTTGGAAAATTCTCAGTCATTATGTTTCAAATATTTCCTTTGTTCCTTTCTCTCTATTTTCCCTTCAGGTGGTATTCCTATTGCACATATGTTACACCTTTTATAGTTGTCCCACAGTCCCTGTGTTGTTGTCCTTTTCCAGTGTTTATTCTGTTTCCTTTTTGGTTTTCAAGAATTCAATTGATATGCGCTCCAGTGCAGAGATTCTTTCTTCAGCCATGTCCAGTTTACTGATAATCCCATAGAAAACATTCTTCATTTCTTTTACACAGGGTTTTTTTTTAAATCTCTGCCATTCTTGTTGTTGTTGTTCTTTCATAGGACTTCCTTTTTCTCCTTACATTTCCAATCTGGTCTTGCATGCTGTTTGCATTATCTGTTAGAATCTTTAATGTATCAATCATCATAGTTTAAAATTTCTGTCTGCTAATTCCAACATCTCTGATGTGTCTGATTCAGATGTTTGCTCTGTCTTCTCAATTTTTCTTTCTTGCCTATTGATTTGCTTTGTAATTTTTTTATTGCTGGCCAGACATGATGTACTGGGAAAAAAGAACTGCTGTAAATAGGATTTGAATAATGTGGTGATGAGGTTTGGGGATAGGGGAAGCATTCTATTATCTATGATTAGGTCTCAGTTTTTGTGACCCTATGCCTGGACTATGAAATTCACAAGTGTTCTTAGTTTTTTCCCACCCTTCTTAGATGGGACAGAGTGGCAAGAGTAGGAGTGGAGTTATATATTTCCCTTCCCCAGGTCAGTTATGCTCTGATAATACCCCAGTAGGTTAGGTACTGAGACCAGGCCTTGTTAAGAAGAACAAAGTTCTCTGTTGTATTTCAAAATGATTCCTTTCCCCCTCCTCCTGCTGGAATCCTGAGAATTTTTTCTGATGTACACTGTGGAAATCTGGTCCAACTTCTGGAGGTAGATCTTATAATATGGGGGGACCTCCTATGACTAGGTCACCCTGAAGGTTTTAACTCTTAGAAGTTGTCTGCACTGAGCCTCCAGCAATTTATCATTTATGGTTCAGGCTTCCTACACAGCCACTGGTTCCTGAGGCAGTTTCTGCTCTTGAGTGTCTGCTCTAGTAAGTGGCAATTCCCTTTGTTTGCCTTTCTCTCCAATCTTGGAAGCAGCAGTTTGGCCTTTGTCCTCCTCTGCATTATGGATCCAACAACAGTTGATTTTTTTCAGTCTGTTCACCTTGACTTTTGTTGTTAGGTGGGGTAGAGAGGAGACTTCTAACCTGTTTACATTTAGAACCAGAAACCAGTAACTATTCATTGTAAAAAGTGGACAATATGTTCTATTACCCATAAACAGGGACTCAAATTTTTCTGTGGATTTTCCATTTTATATTTTAAGAACTTGAGAATAATCTTTAGTTGTTTCTGATCTGTCTAGTCCTGTCAATAAAATGTACAACAGGGATTCATTTCTTCATTTTTCTTATTTAACATAGGCTTCATTAAAGGAAAACATAAAAATAATTCCAGTTAAAGTAACGACTAATATTAAAATGCAAAAGAACACACAAAAATCCTTACATGTACATATTATTAGGTATTATTATTTTCTTTTGATTAAAAAAAAACTAATTCCTGACATGCCATCCTGGCATCAAAATAGTCACTGCAGTTCTCACTTAAGGTTAACTTTTCCAGTAGTGTATCATTAATCACATCTAAATGGATTCTTTTTTCAGGACGTAAAAAAAATGGAGCTTCATTGGATACATAAAAAGCAATGAATTATGATAGTCTCAGGAATGTTGTTTTAAAGGGAATTGGAGTTTGAAGTAAAGAAGCAATGCCAAACTTGCTTGACTGTAAACAAGTGTACGTGAAGTGAACATCAGATTATGTATTTTAAACAAGGATAGAAGCACAGCATGGTTCTAGTTTTTAATTCAACTCATTCCTCACTAAGGAATGGGTGACATCTTTTGTTAGTGTGACTAAGGCAGTTGTAAAATATTTTTTTAATGTTGTTTTTCCCAGTTTTGAGGTCCTAGCTAGACGCTGGTAAATGTCCTTTCTTGGGCAACTGATTAAAACCATATTCTATCACTTCCCTTATCAGGGCTAGGGGCTCTCACAATCAGGGAACACTGTGTACCAGCTGTAGGTGCCCCAGGGCCAGATGCCAGATAACCAGCAACATTTCCCATGTCCCTGATCCCTGGAAATTATTCCCTGGAAATTATTCAAATTATCTAACCCACAGGGAGCCCATGAACTCTAACTAGCCCCATGCCCTATAGCTCCAGTGTGCTCCAGCATCCACCCTGTTCCCAGGTACAACTTCCTGTGTGGCCTTGCCTGGCAGCCTTTTCTTTATTGGAGCTATAAGAAGCAAAAGTTCTGCCTTCCATCTATCCAAATATTGCTGTGTTGTATCCCATCATCAAAAGAATCTTTATAGTCTTATTAAATAGAAATTCTGAGATTTTATGTTTGTTATCTACTTACTCATTTGTCAACCATGCTCTGTACTTTGTGTTCATTGGGGTATTTACTTCCTTTATTCATTCACTGAAGACAAACCGATAAATATGCCAGTGTATAATATATAGTATGAACAAAGAGCATCAGGTGAAAAGTAGCAGATGGGACTGAGAAGTTTCAGAAAGTGAAAAGTTAAAAAGGACTTGATATTATTATTATTTTTCATTTATTTATTTTGAGAGAGGGAGAGTGTGCATGCATGTGAGCTGAGGATGGGCAGAGAGAGGGAGAGAGAGAACCCCAAGCACGTTTTGCGCTGTGAGTGCAGAGCCCTACGCAGGGCTCAATCCCATGAACTGTGAGATCGTGACTTCAGCCAAAATCAAGAGTCAGATGCTTAACTGACTGACCCACCCAGGTGCCCCTAAAAAAAGGATTGTATATTATATTAATGTACAGAATTTGGACTTTATTTTGTAGATAACCAGAAGATAATAAAGGATTGTAAACAGACCCTAATTCTATCAGGTTTATTACTGACCAACTAGGGAGATGTGGACTATTAGTTTACTTAGAGTTACCAGTGTAGCAGTGTTTACATAAATTTTTGTTATTGTTTTCTCTCTAGTAGACATGAACTGCAGGATTCTGTCTTTAATATAATTTAGCGTAGAAAGACTTCTAGTTTAAAATCTGTGTGTACCAGATATTTATCCAGCTCTGGTTACTGAATACTACATTTTCAGTTTACCCTGGAGTTGTTGGAGGGAAAGATATGATGTTTTGGCAAGGTTGAAAAGATCTAAAGTTGCTTGTAGAAATGCAATAGAGAACACAGTTGCTATCATAATGGAGACCTAATCGTTGACGTGGGCTAGACCTGAGACTGTGCACTTCATTTTAGTACTCAACAGAAAGCTACATTTATTTAAGCCTTCTGTCCTTAGTCTCAAGTCAATAATAATGACAACACTTTTGTTCACACTAGGTGAAAATGTATTGTCCTCTCTACTTTCCTATCAAATATAAACTTTCATAGCTAAAAATTCAAATGTTACTATGAAATCCAGGATTAATTTGAATTTATATAGTAATATTTCATTCTCTCAGTATTTCCTTCCTAAGAAATATAATTTCAAAGACAAAGTATGTATTTTCTATGCAATTACAACTTTTGGTTCTGAGTAAAACAAGAACATTTTTAAATTATTTGCTTGTCTTAAAATCTTATTCTAATTAGAAGAACAAATGAACAGATTATAAGATGAATCTCTTTCATTAACTTTGTACTTTCTTGAAGAATAAAATTATCAACACCTTAGTTTATTAGAGAATTGCTATGTCATGCTTTAAGAAATATATTTTGGAATTAACATCTACTCCTTCATTTTAGGGTGAGATTACAAATTAAGATATGTGAATATTCCATAGCTATGATGCAGGAATTAGCAACAGAATGGCTAATAACTATTAAACACATTTTAAGTCAGATACTGTTATGTAACTCAGTTCTCACAATCACTTTTCAGGGGGATATTCTTACTTAACTCTTTTGAAATTAACAAAGTTGGGACATGGAAGTTTCGGGTAATATAAGATCACAAAACTAGAAACTGTTTTGAAACAATATTGTTTGTTTTGAGTCCACCACACAATCGCTCTAATTGTCATTAACCATACACAGATAATTTAACCACTTCCCTAGAACACAGAATTGCTCTTTTCCCACCCATTTAAATTAGACTCAACCATGTGACTTGCTTTAGCCAAGGAAATGTAATCAGCTGTGGCATGTGGCACTTTAGAGTAGAAACTGTGAAAAAAATTCAAAATGAAGTAAGCATTGGTAAGTCACTCAAAATAGAGTCAAAATGACATTGAGGAAGTAGGTCCCATGTAAGTCTTCCTTTTTATTTCTCAGAACACCATGAACTTTTGACTTTTGTTGATTGGAACTTGACCCCCTCTTGGAACACATCCCTCTATTTTGGACTAAAAGACAATGTGACACCTATTCACTAAGTAGCCAATTGTGTATTAGGCAGTTAGTTTAAATTCTGCTGGCACCAATCAAATTTTTGTCAAAACAAGTTATGTAACCATTTTTTTTCTTCGTAAGTGTGCACTCCCTGCTCACAATTCAGAGCCACTTTCAATTTTGTCAATTGTGTTTCTCCCAGATTACAATCACTAAGACCCAAAATAATGCTTTTGTTTGCTTTACAGTCTCTTCTTCATAATCAACATGGCATATTCAGCAGGATCCCGAGTGCCTGACCTCCATTACTGGCAGTGCTGTGGATTCAATTAAGATACCTACAAAAGTCCTTTGCTTTTTTTTTCTTCTCCGTGGCTTATGGTCATGTTGGTAAGTCCTGTTGGTTTCGAACCTCCCGTATTGGTTGAGGTTCAGGCCTTTATTTGGGTGTCCTCTATTGCTGGCTTTTATCCTCACCTGTTTCTGAGGGGAGCATTTCCTTTACACTCAGTTTTAGTGGAAGATTTGGGTTTCAGATTCTTGGTAAGTACTCAATTATGGGAAATAATTTTTGTAGGGGGACTTCTGATAGTAGCCTCCTCCTAGAACTCCTGCAGGATTTATTTTTAAAGAATATGGCCCTTCTTGCTTTAAAATTTTGCCCCATTGGATTTACATTACCCAGGTTGTTTTAAAACTTAATGGGTCAAAATGGGGCAATTTTCATATCACAAAACTAAGGATTGGAAAAGGATTATAAAACCAAACAAAATGAATGTAATGCCTATTTTACCAAATGTATTGAGGACTCTAAAAACACTGCTTTACAAAATACCACTTCTAAATTAATTGAGGTAAACAAACAATTGAAGGAAGACCCTCATTCTCTGGGATTCATTAATGATAATTTTCATAGATTAAGATTCTGTTACTCAAAAGAAGGGGGCGGATAGGAATGCTGATCTTGTCATTCTGACAGGATAGAAGACTTCTTCCATAGGTATCAAGATAGATCCTCTTATACTAAAATAAATGCTGGTGAAAACAGGAAAATAAAGTATATTTAGTTTATATGAATGCCTTCTCTCTCTCACACATACACACAGACACACACACAGACAGACACACACACACACACACACACACACACAGACACACTGTGTTTCAAACTCAGATATATTAGCCACAGAAATAGGTTCTGGCATATGGTCAGTGCTTAAAAGACTTTGTACAAGAAGAAAAACACTTCTTTGGCAACAAGTATATCTAAATTTTTACATACTCAACTTCTTCCTAGAGAATCAGTGTTGGTGGGTAGTGTACTGAATTATGTATTGCAAGCATATGCTTGTATTTCCCATACCTGCTGATGTGGGGAAATACAAGGAGAAGAAAAGCAACAAGTTTCAGGAAGAGACATAAGTAACACTGGCAAATCCGACCTAAGAATCAAGATGAACATAATTTTTATAAATGATAAACAGTTGTTTTGTAATTGTGATTATAATACACATGAGAGTATTTACTAGGTTCAGACACAATAGAGAGATTTCCCAGAAAATTCAGACAGGTCAGGTGTAACATGAGATAATACTGGTTAAATTCCTATCTTTCAAAGGGACTGTGTAACTGATCTCTATATAAACCAGAATCTTACCTTTAATACTCAGGAAGCACTCATTCAGTGTATATCTGTATAAATAAAGCTTGGAGAAGTTCCCTAATTAGGGTTTTCTGAAGAAAACCAGTAGATATACTAGAAGCGTCTGATCCACCCTGCCCCATGAATGAAAAAAAGGGGTACATTTATAATATGAATATATTATGTAGTGTTCATACCACAAAATACAAGATATATAGTAGGTTCTGAAATGAGTACTCATTTTCTTCTCCAGGAAGACCTACTAGTTTTTAACTATTGATGAGTAGATAGTCTCTGTGAGAGTACATTCTCTTTCTTTTTCTGGTCACTTTATGCTCTTCTTTTGTGAAGTAAACTTTGGAATGTCATCTTTTTGTTTCAGGGTTCCTAGTGTTATCTCCACCTATGTGCTTTATCTGTCAGCAGTTGCTACATAAGACAGAATAACAAATCTCAGTAGATTTAAAAAATAAGCATTTCCTCATACATCTTAGGGTTAGCTAGGGGAGCTCAGTAAACTCTTGTCATTGGTTTGTTAGGATGTGTCATCCATAAATATGCTCTCAAAAACCCAACCTACCTCTTCACTTGTTAATGGAAATAGCTGGATGATTCTGCAGCTCTCTGCTTCTCACTTGTCCACATATTTGTGTCTATAGCCTTTCTTTTATTACTCTATGTGCCACTAGCTAATAAGCACTGTAACACCATGAATAAAATTTCGGTACTTTCCCTCTTTCTCTCATTTTACTTCCATCTACATTCAGGAAAGGATCTAATATTTATCTTTCAGCAGTTACACAGTAAAGTAAATATTGGTTTATGTGTGTATTATCTTCTTTGAACAATGGACTCCTTTGTGGCGGATCTTATATATCAGTTACCTTGTATTGTCAGTTTCCACGTCCAGGATATTGTCTCTCAAATTTTAATATGCATAAAATCACCTGGCATGTTAAAACGCAAGATTCTGATTCAGGGGATCAAGGTTTAAGCCTGATAGTCTGTCTTCTTTACAAGCATCCAGATGTTACAGATGCTTCTGGTTCATAGCCCGCAATTTGAGACACAAGGATCAAACTGCATTTTATAAAAAAGAAATGTGGTTCTCCTCTTTGCTAGATCACCACTCATTCCAGTATAATATTTTTTTTTATAATATTTTATGATATGCTACTTAAATTTAAATAGATGACTTGGATCCTTGGTAAAACAATTAAATATTTCATGAGAATAAGGAAACGTGTTATGGTGTATGCCAAGGAGGTAAGTACAGGCATATCTCTACCATGTTCTTAAATCACAAAATATAATGTACTGTTCGTCTATGTCATTTAAAGGAGTCTTCTAAATGGAAAGTACTTGCCATTCTTTGCCAAGATAATTTTTTATAAATGACATACTAACAGTCATTTCTATAAATTCTATAACCCTAATTGAGGTCTGCTTAACCTTAATGATATGTAAAAATTGGTCTTGGTCATATAAATTGAATAAACTAAATATATTGCATAATCTGAATAATTACTCTCTCTTAGATAAGTTCTCAGTTCCAGATTCATTACTTTTTTTCAGTAATCATATCTCAGCTTCTCCTATGCCTAAATCCATTAGAAAAAATGGTTTCTCTAGTTTCTTTTGTATCTACTGCAGTTTCCACATTTTTTTTTCATGTGACATATTCTCAGGATAAAGATCAAATCAAAGGCATCTGTAAGACTCTTTGAGTCTTTTAAGATGACACTTAGATAGTTGTCTCAGTGAAACAAAAGGTCATATGAATATTTTAAAAGCATAGTCTCAGAAGCCTAATCCCCAAAATAACTATGAGTAAATCTGGAGAGAGAGGTTTGTCTCACAACATATTATAAGCTTAGCTTTTGTTTAGTGGAGTGGAATATAACCTGAGAGAAAATCCATAAAGGTGTAATGGTGTTTCATTGGCTCAGATTAAAAGGTACTAAGATAGCTCAAATTACAAGAAAGTCTTTGGACTCTAAATTTTCTATGGAATAAAGCAGGTTGAGGAAGCTACTAAGCAGCAATCTTGAGACATTTTTTATAGTAAAAGAAGAGTATTATTGAGGATGGAGCTAAGAACCCTGAAGAACAAGAGACCAGAGGATACTGCCAGGGAGCAGAACTGGTCCCTAATCAAATAATATTTCCAGCTCGTGGAAGAGGGTGATCTGATAATGTGTGTCCAGATAGATTTCAGAAGTGCTGTGAACCAGTGATTGCCATATGCTTAATATGCCTCTCCTTTTAAATGAGCACATATATTATTGTTATCTGCCACTGTCTCACTATAGAATTCTGATCACATTTTTTTTATTTTTAATTTTTTTAAGTTCTTATTTTAATTCATTAACATACAATGTTATATTAATTTAAAGGGTACAGTATAGTGATTCAACACTTCCATACATCACCCAGCACTCATCACAATAAGTACACTCCTTAATCTCCATGCCTATTTAGCCTATCCCCATACCCACCTCCACTCTGGTAACTATCAGCCTGTTCTCTATAATTAAAAGTCTGTTTCTTGGTTTCTGTCTCTCTCTCTCTCTATTTTACTTTTGCTAATTTGTTTTCTTTCTTAAATTACCCATATGAGTGGAATCATATGGTACTTGTCTTTCTCTGACTTATTTTGCCTATCATCATATTCTCTAGCTCCATCCATGTCATTGCAAATGACAAGATTTTGTTCCTTTTCATAGCTGAGTAATATTCCATTGTGTATGTGCGTGCGTGTGTGTGTGTGTGTGTGTGTGTGTGTGTATCACAATTTTTTTCTTTTTATTTATTTTTGAGAAAAACAGAGACAGAGTGTGAGCAGGCAAGGGGAAGAGAGAGACACACACAGAGTCTGAAGCACGTTCCAGGTTCTGAGTTGTCAGCACAGAGCCTGATGCAGGGCTTGAATTCACAAACTATGAGATCATGACCTTAGCTGAAGTCAGGCGCTTAACTGACTGAGCCACCCAGGTGCCCCTATACCATATCTTCTTTAGCTATTCATCTAGCAGTGGACCCTTGGGCTACTTGCATATCTTGGCGATAGTATATAATGCTACAGTAAACATAGGAGTGCACGTGTCACTTTGAATTACTATTTTTATATTATTTGGGTAAATACCCAGTAGTGCAATTGCTGGATCATAGAGTAGTTTCATTTTTAACTTTTTGAGGAACCTCCATACTATTTTCCACAGTGGCTGTATCAATTTGTGTTCCCAATGGTTGCAAGAGGGTTCCCCTTTTTCCATATCCTTGTTGTTTCCTGTGTTGTTGATTTTAGCCATTCTGACAGTTGTGAGGTGATATCTCACTGTAGTTTTGATTTGCATTTCCCTGATGGTAAGTTATTATGAACATCTTTTAATGTGTCTGTTGGCTGTCTGGATGTCTTCTTTGGAGAAAAGTCTGTTCATGTCTTCTGCCCATTTTTAATTGGAATATTTGTTTTGGAGTGTTAAATTATGTACGTTTTTTATATATTTTGGATACTAACCCTTTATTGGATATGTAATTTATAAATATTTTCCACCATCCTTCAGATTGCCTTTTACTTTTGTTGATTGTTTCCTTCTCTGTGCAAAAGCTTTTTTATTTTGATGTAGTCCTAATAGTCTATTTTTGCTTTTTTTTTGCATTGCCTCAGGGGACCTATGTAGAAGAAAATTTACTCTGGTTGATGTTGAAGAAGTTTCTGTCTCTGTTCTTTTCTAGGATATATATGGTTTCAGGTCTCACATTTAAATCTTAATCCATTTTGAACTTACTTTTGTGTACGGTGTTACAAACTGGTCCAATTTTATTATTTTGCATGGTGATGTTCAGTTTTCCCAGTACCATTTGTTGTAAAGAATTTTTCCCATTGGATATTCTTTCTTGCTTTGTCAAAGATTAATTTACCATGTGGTTGTTGGTTTATCTGTGGATTTTCTATTATGTTCCATGAGCTGATCATGTTTTTAGTATGTAACTTGTCTTTTTCAGCTCACGGTCTCTGGCTCAGAAGAACTATCCCCACAGGCAGCAGTGATAGACTCTTTTCTACATCTGAACTTAGAGTATTAGATTCTATATTCCAATTCTGATGTAGTAATGGGAAATGACTTTTTGAGGGCCTAGAATGAAAGCAAACATATTTTACTTGTAGGAGGAATGTAAATGATTTGTGGTAGATGATGTTTTGAACTAGATTTTTTCAATGCCTACAAATTCTTTGCAATTCTTTTTTATCAAAAGATGGAATCTATTTCTTTATACCCTGAATCTGTTCTTGGTCATATGGCTTATTTGGGCAATAAATAATTCACAAATGTGGAATAACCAGAGGCTTAAAAAGTAATTAATGCATTAGTTCATGCATTTTTTTTCCTGATAACCATAGCATCACCATGTAGACAACTTTGGCCTTAGGATAAGAGAGTATGTAGTTAAAAGAGACCCCAGCTGTTCTAGCCAACCAAGCTTTGTTGGCTGAGTTCCCAAACTTATAAATAAAGTAATCCAGGACCAAACAGCAGAAACTGAACTAGTCCAGACCAGAAAAACCTTGTAGCTAATTCTCATACTTGTGAGAAATAGAATTTATTGTTGTAGACACTAAGTTTTGAGGTGACTTTTATTGTTGAGTTATTGATTCTTGAATATACTATTTCTATAGCATCTCACATGCAGAAGATGGTTAACATGCAGCAGCATGATTCCAATAATTTATGTTTATAATGCCTCTGTACCATCAAAGTCATCATCAGCATTTGGAAATTTAACATTTTAAGAGGATTTGCACATTTTTATTCCAATTGTTTTTATTTAATTGATGAAAAGACTGATATTTAGCATGTTTGGGAAATTGTTAATCTGTGTTCATAACAGTGTCAATGTGTTTGATTCTTCTTTTCTTTCTTTTCTTGCCTTTTCTTGTCTTTATCAATCAACCTATCTATCATCTATCTATTATCTATCATCTAATATCTATCTATCATCTATCTATGTATCTATGTATCTATCATCATCATCATCATCGATCTATCCACACTACATCAGGTTTCTCTGCATAGCAATATCAGAGTTTGTAAAGTTCACTTTCAAAACATGATCGCCAAATGCTTGAAACAGTGATCTAATAATGTTCAGCATCCTTAGATTTCAACGAAAGTTTCAATTTTGCCAAATTCTAGGTGAATAAAACACAATTTTATATATGTGGTAAAAAATTAATACCATTTACCCTTGTAATTAATATAAATTTTCACAGAAAATGTGTAGCAGAATTGCATTTCACCACATGATAGAGGTCTAATCTATAGCCTCTCTAAAAGTGGAATAATATTGTGGATAATATTTTCCTCCTTTAAACAATGAGGGTTTGGGGTGCCTAGGTGGCTCAGTTGGTTAAGCGTCCAACTTCAGCTCAGGTCATGATCTTACGGTTTGTGATTTGGAGCTCCGTGTCAGGCTCTGTGCTGACAGCTTGCTCAGAGCCTGGAGCCTGCTCTGGATTCTGTCTCCCTTTCTCTCTGCCCCTGCACTGCTCACACTCTGTCTCTGTCTCTCTCAAAAAAAAGTAAACAATGAGGGGCACAGGCATTTTTGAGGGAACAGCTGCAAAAACTTACAATATATAGATTAGAGTTTGTGAAAGAAGTTATAAATGAATGAGGACTGTGTAGCAGGAAACCTGAAGAAAGATTCTGAGATGGGTACCTGGGTGGCTCAGTCAGTTGAATAATTGACTGTTGATTTCATCTCAGGTCATGATCCCAGGGTTGTGGGATCGAGCCCCACATCAGGCTTCACACTGAGTGTGGAACCTGTTTAGGATTCTCTCTCTTGTTCTCTCTCTCCCGCTGTTCCTCTCCCCAGCTTGCAGGCCTTCTTTCTCTCTCAAATTAAAAAAGAAATCACAAAAAACCAAAACTATAAAAAAAATAATGATTCTGAGAAAGAAAAATTGGAGCAAGAGTCACACACATACAGTGGTGATAAGGGAGAACCAAAAAGTCAGATGTTTTATATACTATCAGGGAGAATTGGGAAGAAGTGATTATTTCTGCTGGTTTTTATGTAATTTGACCATTCTAATCAGGTCATTGATGAGAGAGAACTTAACTAAATGCTATAATCATTATTAAGATAGTGTCTGTGTCTCCTAAATATTCCAGGATACTGAAGTTGTTTAGATATTGAGAGGTACTATTCATGAATAATAAATATTATATAATCCCAGCAACAGATAGATCCCAGGTACTAGAGTAAATTGCACCCTTTAAGACAGTGACTGAACAGAAATGAATTAACTAATCTCTACATGTAAAAGTCATCAAGAATAATGGGTAAATGCTGTTTTAAGGACCAAAATAATTAAATTTTATTGTTTATAAAATATTAATTTGCTTGGCCTAGGAAAACAGTTTAAATACTGTTGAATTCCACATATTAATAGCTGGGTAAATACTGTGTAATTATGCTTTTCTTAGGATTCAGTGCACCCATTTCTTGTGGAAGGTAAAGGCTACTAATGAAATGCTCAAGGCAGGAATGTCAATTTTGACAGGCCACATTCTTTTAGAGCCATGTTTCAAAGGCTGCATTTTCTTCTGAATGCTTATTCAAACAAAATGAACATTTAACATTATTGGGTTTTTTTCTCCCATTCATCTAAGTAATGTATTATTTTAATGAGGATTAGATGTTGATTAGATATAATGACTGCTAATGATCATATGTACTAATTTTAGACAGATGTTAAGGGATTTATTCTAAAAAATACCTCCTGTAATAAATCTCAGGAGAAGCTAGTGAGAGAAAGTCAGAGCCTTCTGCATTTACCATGCTAATGAATTAACCGTGACCTGAGGAGGCAAAATGATGTCTATGGCATAGATTTGGCTCACACACAGGATGAAAATAACAGGTGCTTAGAGTGCTTTAAAATTTGAATGCAAAATATTTTTAGAAGTGTTGACAAACTGAAGGAAATGAAGGTTTTCAGAGCAAAGAATCCTTGGATTTCTACCATATATTTGTTTTAGAGATGGTAGTGTATTTATAGATGTATTTGTCCAACCTCATGCAGTAAAGTTTCTAGTTCATCCAGAGTAAAGTAGGGCATGTAGAAACTAAATACCAAGTCTGTGTTCTCATTTTCCACATGTATGGCCTTGTAGGACCATTTGCTTGGGCAAATTTTTTGGTATTTAATTCAAAAATTTTCATTTTATTCAATTTTATGCAATGAATATTTATGTAAAAGCACAACAGTAGGCAGGAAAACATGATCCATGTAAAGAAATTCCTTGGCCACTTTATGCTAAGGATTAAAGTGGATCGGTATCAATACATTTGAATTTGAAGTCAGCAACACATATTATTATCCTGTAATCCTTGTATATTAGGCTAATTGTTGTAAGAAAACCTCAGGTCTCTGTGGATTAACCCATTCAGTTTAATATGAATTTATACAGTAGTCTAATGAGGGGTTTGGTGGGTGGCTTTCTTATGCTGATATAGTCCCAGGTATTTTCTGTGCAGAGGCTTTGTTATTCTACTGGGGGTTCAGAGTCCTTCACTGAGCTAAATGTTGATTACATATAAAATCAGCTAGTGAACTGGAGTCACAAAAAGGTTATAAGTACCATGGTCTGTTAGTAGCATACCTCATTCCCTTCCACATTTCATTGGCTGGTATTTGGTCACATTGTCCCAGTTAACTACAAAGGAGGATGGGAGATGTAAGCCTTTCTTTTGATCATGAAAAAAAATATTAGATGGGATTTTATGTTTTTCCCATAATCTCTTTGCTCACTTTAAAAAAAATTAACAATCTCCTAGGTTTCTTATGTTTCTGTGACAACAGACTATTACTAATGTATTACTACTCATATTTTAAATAAACAGGAAATAGGAATTTTCCTAAGGATAAAAAGGGCATATATTAATTTTTTTATCATGAACTTTTTTTGTGTGTAGTAAGAAAAGTGGTTTAGAAGTTTCAGGTCTCTAGCTCTGATTCCAGGTATCTCTTCTCCTATCTGTGTGATTTAGTCAGATCATATCACTCCAAGTGAATATAATAATACCAGGCTTATCAACCAGAAGGTTTAATAATGTTTTTAACTTTGAATAGACTTTATTTTTAGAATGTTTTTGTCTTAGAAAAAATTGAGGAGAAAGTACCTGAGTTCCTATATATTCCCTGACACCCCTGCTTTACCTGCCCCACCATAAACACAGCCTCCCCATCTATCAGCATCTCCCACCAGAATGGAACATTTATTACAATAGATGAACCTACATTGACATATCATAATCACTAAAGTCCGTAATTTGGATTTTTTACTTTGTAATATGCATTTAAATTTCTTCTGTGTCTTTTCATGGTTTGCTGGATCATATATATTTTTTATGTTTATTTATTTTTGAGACAGAAAGAGATAGAGAGCAAGTGGGGGAGAGCAGAGAGAGAAGGAGACAGAGAACTAGGCTGAACTAGGCTCCAGGCTCTGAGCTGTCTGCACAGAGACTCACACAAGGCTCAAACTCATGAACCATGAGATCATAACCTGAGCGAAGTTGGATACTTAACTCAGTGAGTCACTCAGGCATCCCATGGCTCATTTCTTTTTAACAATGAATAATATTCATCCACAACAGTTTATTTATCCATTCACCCACTGAAGGACATCTTGATTGCTTTCAAGTTTTGGCAATTATGAATGAAGCTGCTATAAACATGTGTGTGCAGGTTTCAGTGTAGATATGTTTTCAACATTTTTGAATAAACATCAAGCAGAGTGATTGCTGGATTGTATTGTAAGATTATGTTTTGTTTTGTAAGAAACTGTCAAATTGTCTTCCAATGTGTTGTACTATTTTGCATTCCCACCAATAATGACTGACAGTTTGTTATAGGCCTACCTTGTTTTATTGTTTTTTAATCTATTATACTGTGCTGATTTTGTGTTTTTACAAATTGAAGGTTTGTGGTCACCCTGCATCAAGCAAGTATGTTGTCACATTTCTCCAACATCATTTGTTCATTTGGTATTTCCATGTCATACTTTGGTAATTCTTGGAAAATCTCAAAGTTTTTCATTATTATATTTGTTAGGGTGATCTGTGACCACTGATCTTTAATGTTATTGTAATTGTTTGGGGGTGCAACAAACCGTGCCCACATAAGACGATGAACTTAACTGGGCACCTAGGTGACTCAGTTGGTTAAGCATCTGACTTAGGCTCAGGTCATGATCTCTCAGTCAGTGAGTTTGAGCCCTGCATCCAAGTGCTGACAGCTTGGAACCTGGAGTGTGCTTCAGATTCTGTGTCTCCCACTCCCTCTGCCCCTCCCAGCTCACACTCTGTCTCCTCTCTCTCTCAAAATATAACTAAACATCAAACAAACAAACAATGAACTTAATTGATAAAGGTATGTGTTCTGACTATTCTGCCAACTGACCATTCTCCCTTTTTTCTCCTTCCACTCAAGACTCCCTATTCACTTTCACTTTAAATCAAAAAGTAAAAATTATTAGGTGAGGAATGCATGTCAAAGGCCAAGAGAGATCGAAATTTGGGTCTCTTGCACCAGATAGGTAAGTTGTGACTGCAAATGAAAGGTTCTTGGGAGACATTAAAACTGCTACTCCAGTGAATACATGAATAAGAAAGTGGAACAGCCTTATTACTGAAATGGAGAAAGTTTGGGTGGTCCAGATAAAAGATCAAACTAGCCACTCCATTTCCTTAAGCCTAAACCTAATCCAGACCAAGGCTCTAACCCTTTTTAATTCAGTGAAGGCTAAGAGAGGTGAGGAAGCTGCAGAAGAAAAGTTTGACACTAGCAGAGATTGGTTCATGAGGTCTAAGGAAAAAAGGCAGTTCTGTAACATCAAAGTGCAAGGTGAAGCAACAAGTGTTGATGTAGAAACTGCAGGAAGTTATTGAGAATCTCACTACAATAATTAATGAGGGTGGCTACACTCAACAATAGATTTTCAATATAGATGAAACAGCTTTATATTGGAAGAAGATGCCATCTGGGACTTTAGACTAGCTACAGAGAAGAAGTCAATGCCTGGCTTCAAAGCTCCAAAGGACCAGCTGACTCTCTTGTTAGAAGCTAGGGCAGCTGGTGACTTTAAGTTGAAGCCAATGTTTTTTTTTTCCATTCCAGAAATCCTAGGTCCCTTAAGAATTATGTTAAATCTTCTCTGCTTGCGCTCTATAAATGGAACAACAAAATGTGGTTGATAGCACATCCATTGACAGTGTGGTTTCATGAATATTTTAAGCCCACTGTTGAGACCTACTGCTCAGAAAAAAAAATCTTTCACAATAGTACTGTTCACTGACAATGCACCTGGTCATCCAAGAGATCTGTTGGAGATGTACAGTAAGATGGATGTTTTCATGTTTGCTAACGCAACATCCATCCTGCAGCCTATGAGTCATTTTGACTTTCAAGTCTTATTACTGAAGAATTACATTTTGTAAGGCTATAGCTGCCATAGATAGTGATTCTTCTGATGGATCTGGGAAAAGTCATTTGGAAACCTTCTAGAAAGGATTCGCCATTCTAGATGCTAGTAAGAACATTTGTGATTGATGGGGAAAGGTCAAAATATCAACATGAACAGGAGTTTGTAAGAAGTGGATTCCAGCACTCATGGATGACTTTGAGGAGTTCAAGACTTGAGTGGAGGGAGTAACTGCAGATGTGGTAAAAATAGCAAGAAAACTAGAATGACAAGTGGAGCCTGAATATGTGACTGAAGTGCTGTAATCTCATGATAACACTTAAACAGATGAGGTGTTGCTTCTTATGGATGAGCAAAGAAATTGGTTTCTTTAGATGGAATCTACTCCTGATGAACATGCTGTAAAGATGTTAAAATCATCACAAAGGCTTTAGAGTATTACATAAATTTTGTTGATAAAACAATGGCAGGGTTTGAGAGGAATAACTCCAATTTTGAAAGAAGCTCTACCAGGTATAAAATGCTATCAAATAGCATAGCATGCTACAGAGAAATCATTTTTAAAGGAAGTGTCAATTGATGCAGCAAACTTTATTGTTTCCTGATTTTAAGAAATTGCCATAGCCACCCCAGCCTTCAGCAACCACCACGTTGATCAGTCATCAGCCATTAACATTGAGCCAAGACCCTTCACCAGTGAAAATACTATGACAAGCTGAAAGCTTAGATGATGGTTAGCACTTTTAGCAATAAACTATTTTTAAAGTAGGGTATGTATGTTTTTGAGATATAATGTTAGAGCACACTTAATAGACTACGATATTGTGTAAACATAACTTTTATATATATGGAGAAACCAAAAAATTCAATTGACTAGGGTTGTTGTGATATTTTCTGTTTTGCAGTGGTTTGGAATCAAACACATAATATTTCTGAATCAAACCCATATTTCTGAGATATGCCCAATTTTGTTTTAAGAAGTGATAATTTTCTGATGTCATCTGGCACTCATCCTTGTTCACATTAGTCTACATTGTGTCCCTGACTTAGACCCCTTGCAACTTGAGTTCATTGCTACCTAGGATGGTTTTTTCCCTAGATCTTTTATTATTATTATTATTATTATTATTATTATTATTATTATTACTGAGACAGAGAGAGAGAGAGATGGAGTGCAAGCAGGGGAGGAACAGAGAGAGAGGGAAACCCAGAATCTGAACCAGGCTCCAGGTTCCAAGCTGTCAGCAAAGAGCCTGCTGTGGGGCTCAAACTCATAAGCTGTGAGATCATGATTTAAGCTGAAGTTGGACACTTAACCGACTGAGTCACCCAGGCACGCCTTCCCTAGATCCTTACATAGCTAGTTCCTTCTCAAAATTTCAGCTTTAGCTCACATTTTTCCAAGAGATTTTTTTGCAAAATCTTTCTGAGATATTATTCTTTCTGTTTCTTTTAGTTCCTGTGAGACACTGTATATTTTATTTAAAGCAGTTATCAATGCATACAAATAGAGTCCACTAGAATGTAAGTTCTATCATAGGGACTCTGTCTTGTTCAGTGATATATATGTGGACAGTAATTAAGGTGTCTATCAGGTGAATTCATTGAAAGAATAGAACACAGCCAGAACTATGTATTAGTAAAAAGAATTGTTTATTCTGGGCAAATTTTGTTTCCTCTCTGGAAGCATTTCAGCGTCCCTTCTAAACATAAGGTGGTCCTTCTGCCTTTTGTAGGTTCTCATGGACCACCTTGAGAATTTAAGGCCTTTTGTTACATGGTCATTTAAGAATTATGGGCATAAGTAGCAGGCTACTTAAGAGTTCTGTGACAAACCTGTTACTAATTGTGTGATTTGGGTTTTACATGGGATCCACATGAGCAGTGGACAAACAAAGAGCATTTGATTAAAGGAAGTCAAGTACAATTAGATGATATTTTATTCAGATTCTCTGACATTTTTATTTTTGATCAATTGGGGTTCACAATTATTTTTTGGAAAGTATGCCTCCAGGTGATGCACCCTTGCTGTTGACCATCTAATTTGCAAATCAGAGTAAAACTTTTCTCTATGTTGAGTAGTTTAAAGCAGTTTATTGTAGAAAAATCTGTGAAAGGGTTTCGTTTGTTTCATGTCATGCTTTTTGTAACAAAAAAGGCTTGATTCAGGCTTTTCAAAGCACAAAGCACAATGTAAAATAATTTGAAAATAAGTATATATCAGAGAAGAATAGAAATAATTTAAATATTTTAAAATTTGGAGGATAGGGCGTTAGAATTAATGCCCTATATGATGTATTTTAAAAGCCTTATATCCTTAGTATAAACTGAATAGTGTAATCTTCTAGTTTTCTGTTCTTGAATCTTGTGTATGCCTAGCTTAGGATAAAGACATTTTTTTTTCAGTTTTCAGAGAGATGATAATTTAGATTTAACAAGCAGCTTTACTCAAATCATCTCATACAATTATTCAGATAGGCTTGTCAGTGAACTATTATTAGATCTATTCTGTAGATAATCTGAAAAATGTTGAGTAATTTGTCCAAGTTTACATAGCTATTAAATGACAAACCTAGTACTGAAGTACAAGTGTGTCTGACTCAAAGCCTGTGGTTCTTCCATTCTCTCACTATGTATACATTTCTTGTACATGATCTCTTGGCAAGTAAGGTGAATTTATTTACTTGATTTTACACTTGTGGCTCTTGGGGCTCAGAGATTAAGTAAACACTTTATGGTCACATTTAAATATAAAAGATTCAGTGTTGATTAAAATCCATGTGTTTTAGTTCCAAATTTCAGAATATTTTAGTGTAGGTTTACTTCAGGTCAGATTAAAAAGTGGTAAGGATTGTTATTTCATGTATCTGTGATTACCAGAACCAAGTCTTTATTTCAGTTAAGATAGTTTTTGTAGTATTTTTTCATATTATTCTAAAGTAGTTATAAGTGTTTTTAAATAAAAATGGCACATTAAGAAAAGATGTGTTGTACATTAGGGAAACATGCTTCTAAATCTTTCATCTCCACAGATCCTTTTTCAGTAGTTGTGAATTGAGCCCCATTAATGTGTATATTTAACAAGTAGATGCTTTTGAAATAAGAGATCTGCACAGGAAACTTTGGAAAGCACTATTATCTTAGCATTTACTATATTATAACATGGCTTTTATTCCATAGACCTATTTACTTGAGTTTCTCATTCAATAAGTCAGCTCATATTCAAAGTCCTACAAAATCATGGTGGGCAATGAAAATGATAAAATACTTTCCTTACATTTATAGATAATGTTACCATGGATGGAAAATCTTCTTTTATACTACACTGTTGAATAATTATGTTAGGCAACATCCCAAGGGGAGGGATTCCTAGAGCAAAAGTCTTGCATATTGTGTTTGTTCTGAGTCATTTTAAATCACTTTTTCAGTCTCTGGCTTCTTGGACAACTTATATCAAATTCATTCCAGATTGATCCCACTGGCTGGTCAGCAGCATCATCTCCATACAATTGGCCTCCAATTTTATTTTGACACAGTTGTCTATAATAGGGCTGTTGGATCTTGAAATGTTCACTTAATCAAAAAAAATAACTCAAAAAAGAAATAGAAAAAGGTTATGGAATGTCAGTGTCTTTGTTCTTCCTTGACTAAAAACACAAAGATTTTTTGTTTGTTGGTTGGTTGGTTTTACTTTTTGTAGTTTAATTCTGGAATTAAAATCAATTAAAATAAATGAGCCAGTTACAATAGACTTCAAATTGAACATTGTTCATAACACCCTCAAGGCTGTAAATTAGGATATCAAGAATTCTACTACTTGTTCCTTCATGCATTCATCTAATGGATATTTATTTAACACTCACAGTGTTAGGTACTAGGCTAGGCAAATAAGACAGAATGGTTTCTTCTTTCATAACATTTATAATCTAATGGAGAAGATTGGCACTAAACAAGTATGTATAGAGTGTGAAAAGAATATGTGGTATTACAGACTAACTGGCATGGCATGCATCTCATTAGACAACCCTGAGCATCCTCTCACATGAAGTGATGGATGAGCTGATAGCTGTGGTACTAGGGATAAATTGTCTAAGCAGAGAATGAGGGTGCAGTTGGCCTAAAGAACAACTTTAATAGAGTTTAAGAGAAGACATCATCTGCTCTATCTGAAAGAATGAAAGCATTTCTATTTGGTTGAAGGTATTTGAGTGAATAGTAAGAGAAAATGCTGGATGGAATGGTTGGGTCTGATCAAGAAGGCCATATTAAGGGTTGGGGCTTTATTTGAAAGACAAGAGGCAAAAATTTTTTAAGCAAGGATATCAACATAGGCAGATTCACATTTTGGACAGATAATTTGCATTGTTTTGTGGAGACAGAATCTGATAAGAACAGTAGTGTAGTAGGAGACAATTTACCAGGCTGTAGCAGTCAACAGGTGAGGATTGGCAGCCTGCCCTTGGATGTTAGTAAGGAAAGAAGTGGAAGGAGTTTGGATTCACTGGGAGTGGAATCTACCAATATGCAATTGGTGTTTGAATAAATTTTGGGGGTTAAGAAGATAAGGATGCAAATTAAATGCTAGGTTTCTAGTTTTTTAAAGGTAGGTATTAATTTGTACTTTATTCTTTCCACTTTAGATAGACAAGTGAAATTAAGCCATGCTTTCTCTCTATGCCTTCAGCTTTTACTTCTGAAGACAAGTAGTTTTGAATCTACTATAGGTAATTTCTGAATATCTTCTTACTATAGGTAAATTCTGAATTTCTGAATATGTATATATATATATACACACACACACACACACACACACATATATTAAATACAACCAGTTAGAAGATATACTGCATTTGTTTTTTTATTAAATATAATTTATTGTCAAATTGGTTTCTCAGTATCTTCTTTTGAAAAGTAGAAGTGTCAAGGGAGGAGCTCTGAAACTTGGATAATGGGGAGGACTAAGTTTTCTGAAAAGAAAATAGCTTTCTTTTCAAGGAGGGGAGAGGATAGGTGTTAAATGGAGCATTAGAATTATTTGATAAATTTCCTGTCCCACAAGAACTTAGAGTGGACTAGGAATAACCTGGTTTTCTCTCTGAAAGATATGCAGGATGAATTTGGCACAGAGCAGTGAACAGATACAATTGGAATAGAAAATGAAGCTTTCACAGTGATTTTGATATGTTTTAGATGTTTTTTTTGGGGGGGTAGGTATTATATAAGCCTCTTTATTCTTCTGGGATTATGGGGAGGGGAGAAGAATCCCAAATAATATCTGTAACTAACATTTTACTACATAAGCTTTCTTAAATCTCTATTTTTAAAGTGCTTGAAAGTATGGCTTTAAGGGTCAAAAATGTTAAAGAGTAGATTGAAAAGTTTGAACCATGAGTATCAAAAGCCCACATATAAGATGTCTTAGTGTCCACTGACTATCAGCACAAGACTGTGTGCAGTGACTCCATGAGCTCCACTGTCATCTGCATTTGGCAAATGAGCCAAGTAAGGCTTAGAGATGCTAGATGACTTGTACATGGCCACATGCTGGTAGTGGAAGAATAAATTTAATGCCAAGTCACAACACAATGGCTTCTGAAATGCTACTCAGAGGACAGTAGGGCCTAATAATCAAATACCACTTGACCTGGAGAACAAACCTCCAAGCAGGAACTGTGTGCTTCCTTTTAACTGGAATCTGTGGTGCACCAGCCCAAACTCCCAGGTTAATAGCTATAACTCTCTGTTGTAATTATCCATACATTTAGGTGCATCTGTACAGCCTGTCTTCTACTTTTAAAGCTAAGATTTATCTTCTGTGATATTAAACACAGTTTGCTGGTTAAAGGTAATTCAGTTTCTCTCACAAAAAAAAATCTTACTTTTATTGTTCAATAAATATGGTGCTTGATTTTCTCCTCTCACAGTAGAGAACATATGCTTTTTAAAGGCATTTCTGTGTTGCCTTTTATGATTCCTTTGTTATACACTATAAGGGATATAGTTGTTTCCTTGAAGAGCTAACTTTATACCTCCTGGATCAGGCACATGTTTTTCTCAGGCTTCTTCCTGTCAATATAAATAATATGATTTAAAAATAAAATACAACAGAATCCACCAATCCATATGAGATACAGTGATTTACCAATGAAGATTATACAATGACTATGTAGAGAGGAACTACTCATATTTGTTTGTTATTCAGTCAATGCACGTGAAGATTTTTTATAGTGTCCAAACACCATCTTTTCCTGTTCCGGTTTAGGAACTATCTCTTTGTGTTTTTTTATCAAGTGTGCTATCCCTGGCTAATTTTATAACTTTTACAATAAGAAAAATGTAGCAGTGCAGTCATTACTTACAATACCACGGCTTTTGAAAACCTGTTAACTTAAAATAACATAGATCTATTTGGCTATTCAGTTTCCTAATTCCTCTTATTTAATGCTGTCGACACCATTATTCATGATGCTGCATTATTCAACACCTTCATTATTTGCAGCACTACCTATGAATACTGACTTGCAGTGCAAAAGTTACTGCTGCACCTTTTTGATGATGACCACAAGAGCAAGTCTTACCCAGAGTATGCAGTACATAGGAATAATAATTAGTTTTCTGATTATGGTATACATATCCAGTATTTTATAGCATAAAGATAGGGAAAAATATTGCAATTGTGCCTCCTTTTGAACTCTGCAGTTACTATATTCCTATATGGAATGTGGTCTCTCTTATTCCTGCCTTCCATACATTGATACCTATGGGAAGGATAGGCAAGAGTCCCATGCAAGATTGAGAAAAGTGGTCGTAATTAAGCAAGGGACGTCCATCCCTCATTTGACAATGCATAGGAACAACCTGAGAGAGCCAAAACATAAGAGAGTCTTAAAAACTGAGAACAAACTGAGAGTTGATGGGGGGTGGGAGGGAGGGAAGGGTGGATGATGGGTATTGAGGAGGACACCTGTTGGGATGAGCACCGGGTGTTGTCTGGAAACCAAATTGACAATAAATTTCATATATTAAAAAAAAGAACATCTTGAGAGAGTACCCCTCACAGGGCAAATGAGAAGCAATAGAGAACATTGATCAGAAGAGCCAGTTGATTTTGCAGAGAAGATAGGTGAAGCCATTTCCAGAATACTAATAGACATGTGACCTGGAGCTGGCAGAGGGAGTGAGGACCACTCTGGGCAAGGAACATACAGAGTAAAGGAACCCTGACCAACATTTCTTCACCATTGGTTGCTAGAGACCACAGGCAACACTGCAGTCAGAACAGATTGGTGAGGGAGAATCCCTGACAACACAGGAGATCAATAAAGTTCAAAGTCCAAGGATAGAGCATTGGATGGGGCCCAGGAATTTGCATATTTAATAAATGTACTCTGAAAGTACTCCTATTTTAGTGCATTATTATAATGTACTGGGTTTTTTTTTTATAGTTTTCATTCACCTGAATTTCTCATTAAATTAGTAAATTCATACTAAGAGTCTTACACAAGTGCAGCAGACAATAAATTTAATAAAATATTTCCCCTTATTGTAGAAAATGTTGCAATGGATAGAAAACCTGGCTTTATTTTCTACTGTTGAAATTCCTTTGGCTACATCTCAAGGGAAGGGATTATTGAATCAAAAGGCTTGGGAATTATGTTGGCTTTACCAATTTTGACTTCAGAGCCGGTGACCCTAACTCAAATATGGGCATACAAGATCAGAGGGATCCCAAAGGGAGAAATCTGAGACCATGTGAGTCCCAGGCACAGGGTGTTCTACTTTGATGACACTATCAACCCCACACAATTTCAGGTACCAAAGTAGGATCTAGAAAGTTTTAAGAAAGGCCTTCCACAGTATGCAGCTTACTGAGGCACAAGAAAGGCAGTATTGTCCTAGATACAAAAATTAATACCAGCTCTCAAAATAACTCACTTTGGAAAAATAGGTCAATTGCCTTACCTCTCTTTACTACAGGTTAAATATATAGGTAAGGAAGAAAAATATCTCTCTCACAGTTTTTTAGATGGTTAAAATTAAATAATGTATGTGAAAGTACCCATGCCTAGAATATTTTATGTATTCAAAATCTTACTTTTTTCTTTCCTAAAGAGTCAAATACCTGCTTCATTTCTTGAGAGTCTTTTTCTAGTTTTTTTAAATAACAGAAAAATGACCTCAAGCAAAATATTGAAGGTGAATTTTTGTGCCTCTAGCTTCTTCTGTTTTATTCTCTTTTACCACTGGTTCACTGTGCCTTATGTTCTGTCTCCATTCTTTTCAGAACATGTTCCTTGGGATGATTCTGAATAAGTTACTCATACTTGTGTAAAGATGTGTCACTGTATTTCATCTACTAGTAATTTATTCATTATATTAAATGAGTGTTTATTCAGTACTTCTTTACCAGGTCTTACGGTAGGCACTAGATATAAAGTGACAACAGAGCTGGCTTTATGTGTGTGTGACCTGTGCCCTCACACAGGGTCCTGTTCTCAGATGTGTGTCAATGCTCTGCTGTCCTCATTTTGAAATCCTTAATAACTTTTGAGTAATGGACCCACAGTTTCTTTTTATATTTCTTTTTTAATTGAAGTGTAGTTAACATACAATGTTATGTTAGTTTCGGATGTATAGCATAGTGATTCAAAATTATATACATTATGCAGTGCTCACCTCAGTAAGTGTACTTACCATCTGATGCTACCATACAGCATTTTTACAATCATGTTGACTATATTTCCTATACTGTACTTTTCATCACTGTGACTTATTTATCTTATAACTGGAAGTTTGTACCTGTTAATACCCTTCACCTATTTTGCCCACCTGCCAACTCCCTTTCCCTCTGGCAATGACTGGCTTATTCTCTGTATTTGTGAATCTGTTTCTGTTTTTTGTTTCTTTTGTTTTTGAATTCCACACATAAGTGAAATCATATGGTATTTGTCTTTCGCCATCTGACTTATTTTACTTAGCATAATACCCTTTACATCCATCCATGCTGTTGTGAATGAAAAGATTTCTTTTTTTTCCCAAATAATATTCCTCTGTGTGTGTGTGTGTGTGTGTGTGTGTGTGTGTGTGTGTTTGTACATACCGTATCTTCTTTAGCCCTTCATTTATCAATGGATACTTAGGTTGCTCTCATATCTTGGCCATTGTTTTTTGAGAGAGAGAGAGGGATGGAGGAAGAGAGAGAGAGAAGGGGACAGAGAGTGAGGGAGAAAGAATCTCAAGCAGACTCCAAGTACAGGACAGAGCCCAGTGCAGGGCTCAAATTCATGTCCATAAGATCGTGACCTGAGCTGAAATCAAGAATTGGACACAAAGGATTGAGCCACCGGGGCGCCCTAACATAGGTATGCATATGTTTTTTTTCAAACTTGTGTTTTTGTTTTCTTTGGGTGAATGAATACCTAGTAGTGGAATTACTCAATCATTTGGTATTTCTGTTTTTAATTTTTAGAGGAATCTCCATACTATTTTCCATAGGGACTGCACCAATTTACATTCTCACCAATAGTACATGAAAGCTTCCTTTTCTTTACATCTTCACTAGCACTGTTAATATCTTGTCTTTTTGCTAGTAGCCAATCTGGTGTGAAGTGATATTTCATTGTGGTTTTGATTTGCATTTCCCTGATGATTAGTGATGTTGATCATCTTTCCATGTGTCTGTTGGCCATCTGTATGTCTTCTTTGGAAAAATGTCAGGTCAGGTCCTCTGTTCATTTTTAATTGGATTATTTGGGGTTTTGGTATTGAGTTGTATGAGTTCTTTATATATTTTGGATATTAAATCCTTATCGGATACTTCATTTGCAAGTATCTTCTTCCACTCAGTAGGTTTTGTTTTGTTTTGTTTGTTTGTTTGTTTGTTTTACTTGTTGATGGTTTCCTTCACTGTGCAAAAGCTTTTGATTTTGGTGTAGTTCCAGTAGTTTATTTTTGCTTTTTTCCCCCTTGCCTGAGGAAGTCCTAGCTGCAGCAATAAGATGAGAAAAAGAAGTATAAGGCATCCAAATGGGTAGGGAAGAAGTAAAACTCTAATTGCAGTTGACATGATACTGTATATAGAAAACCCTAGACTCCACCTACAAACTGTTAGAAGTAATAAATGAATTTGGTAAAGTTTCAGGACACAAAATTCATATACAGAAATATGTTGCATTTCTATACATTAATAACAAAGTAGCAGAAAAAGAAATTAAGAAAACAATCCCACTTGCCATTTCATCAAAAAGAATAAAATACTTAGGAATAAATTTAACCAAGCAGGTGAAAGACCTATATTCTTAAAACTATAATACACTGATGAGAGATATTGCGGATGACACAAATTGAATGATATACCTCTCTTATTGGAAGAATTTATATCCTATACCATATTCATAGTTTATATACTATATACATAGTGCCCAAAGCAATCTATAGATCCAGTTAAATCCTTATCAAAATACCAATAATATTTTTAACAAAACTAGAAGAAATAATCCTATAATTTGTATGTAACCAAAAAGACCCTGAATAGACAGTGCAATCTGAAGAAAGAAGAACAAAGCTGAAGGTATCACAATCCCAGATCAAGCTACAAGCTATACTACAAAGCTGTAGTAATCAAAACAATATGGTAGTGGCAAAAATAGACACAGAGAACAATGGACTAAAATAGAGAGGCCAGAAACAATCCCACACTTATACAGTCTATTAATCTTTGACAAGGGAGGCAAAAATATACAATGGAGAAAAGAGTCTCTTCAGCAAATGATATTGAGAGCACTGGACAGCTACATGCAAAAGGATGAAACTGGACCACTTCCTTACACCTACAAAAAATAAACTAAACATGGACTAAAGATTTAAATGTGAGGCCTGAAACCATAAAACTCCAAAAAGAAAACATAAGCAATAATCTCTTGGACATTGGCCTGAGGGACCCACATTTTCATTTTGCACTGGGAATCAAAAAGTATGCATCTGATTCTGTGTGCTGAACCTATAATATACACTTCCTGCCCTCAGTCAGCTTACAAGATATACATGAATTTAAAATAATAAACCACCAACAAGTAGATACTATATAAAGTTCTGCAAAAGAAAGAATATTATTTGAAATAAAATAAGAGAGCAAATGTAGTTAAGAATGAGTCAATTAGCAAGGCCTCTCTCAGGATGTGAGCTGACACTTGGAGGATGAGCAGGAGTCAGCTGTGTTATAAGATTCAAAAAACAAAAACCAAAAAACATGCTTAAAGACCTGAGGTAGATAAAAACTTAACACTTCCAAGGAAGTGAGGAGTGAATCTGATGTGAATTTGGAGAAGGAGGCAGGGACCAGATCACACATAACTTTCTGGTCCAAAGCACAGATTTAATGTTTTATGCTATGCAGAGATGAGAAACTAGAGACAGGGTGTGTGTGTGTGTGTGTGTGTATGTGTACGTACACGTATGTACACATGTTGACAAATGACAAATGTAATGACTCTCTAATGCTATTCTAAGCACAGACATTGGTGGATCAGGAAGACTAGGAGGGAGATGTTGACATTTGCTGTAAAAGAGAGTTCAGAAAAGTAGAGGAGGTGTATGGGAAGGTAGCATAAAATTTCTGTTTTGAAATGATGTATTTGAACAAAAATTTTGGAATATTTACTCCTGAAATCATATGTGTCTCAGTTTCTTCCTGGGATCTTAAACACAACTTTTGCTCTTGGCTATATGTACTGTATCCCCCAGGAGAGTGATGTTGTAGAATCCAGAAGTAATAAAATAGTTGTCATGGTCAATTTTATATATCAAACTTGACTTGTCTAACACATGCCTAAGTAACTGGTAGCACATTTTTGGGTTTGTCTTCGGGGGTGTTTCTGGGAGAGGTTGAGTAGTTGATTAAATGAAGAAAAGAGCTCTGCCTTCACCATGTAGGCAGGTGTCATCCAGTCTCAATCTGCTGAAGTTCTGAATAGAACAAAAAGGCAAAGGAAGGGAAAATTCCCCCTCTCTTCTTGAGGTGGGCCATCCATCTTTTCCTGCCCTTGGATGTTGGAGCTTCAGATTTTCAGGCTTTCAGACTCTGGGACTTGTACCACTGGCCTCCTGGTTCTTATGCCTTTGGCCTCAGACTGGGAATTACACCATTGCCTATCCTAGTTCTCAGACTCTCAGACATTGGCTGAATTTCACTACCAGACTTCCTGGGTCTTCCTGGGTCTCCAATTACGTGTGTGTGTGTGTATATGGGTGTATATATATATATATATATATATACACACACCATATATATATATATATATATATATATATACACACCATATATATATATACATATACCCATATATATATAATTTATATTTATATATAATATTTTAAATATATTTATATACTTCTATCTGTATATTTATATAGGATATAAATGTATTATTCTATTAGTTCTGCCTCTCTGGGGAGCACTAAAATTAAAATGGCATAGATGATAGCAAATTATCAGTAGAATGTTGAACTGAGTAGATGTAAAAGTAACATAGTTACATAAAAACAGCTTCAATTAATGGTTAATTACAGCAAAATGATATGTTTTAGTTAATATCCGATACTTGGAGATAGTGTATATACATATAATTTATTGGTCATTTATAACCAATATAACCAATTATAGGTTTTTTAACCTATACGCACATAAATACAGTGTGCCCTTGAGAAAGTTATTCACTTTGAAGTCAGTATAAAAAATATTCTTAGACTCTTTGACTTTAGTAATTGTACCACTGCCCCTTTCCCAAATGCTCCTTTTCCATCTGCCTATTAACCATTTCTTCCTTATCAACACTTGGCCCAGCAAGCCTTCCTTTGTAGCGCTTATCTTCCTGAACCTGATGTCAGTGTTACTCTTGTTTGCCTTTGCAGAATTCTGGGCTTCCTTCTGTAGTCTCATCTTGCTGTTTTGAAATGACCTCTTTACTTGTCTGCCTCTCCGTCAAGCGTATGATTCCTGACAGTTGAGAGAATATGATCTCTGGATCTAGTACCTTGCATAGGGGCCAAGGTAGTGCTCAATTTCTACTGCAGAAAAATGGAATGAATGATTGAGTTAGTTCCACGTACAGTTGTTATGATGATTTTACTAGGCAGTACATTTAAAAGTATCCAGAAGAGTGGCTAATAAATGGGAGATGATATGAAATGTAAACTTTTTTTCTTAAGCACTTTATGGCTTTGATTCTGTGTGAGGAGTCTCATTGCAAATCCAAAGAAGGAAAGACATGCACCAATCCATGACACCAGAGTCTGGCAGGAAAGGTGTTCTAAGGAAGGGACATGACTTGCAGAAGTTAATCCTTTGTAAATATTTATTTCATTGATTTCATCCCCCTTCTGGGACTCTTAATAACATGTCCATCAGGAGATTGTACTAGAGAATCTTTTATAAGGATTTCTTAGATTTTTTTAGGGTAACATGCTTTTGTTTGAAAAATATTAAGCAACAAAAAATGTTTCTGATTGGATTCAAAGCTATTATTTCTAGTAATATTTTATTACTTGTGCTATGAATAGAGGATAAAGTAGCATATTTTAGATTATTCAAACTAGGGCCAAGAGGGTGGGTGCTCTTTAGTCACATTGCTAACTTGCTCTCTGATCATAAGCAAGCTACAAACTGCTTTACCTTTCTTGCTCTATAAGGTATTGTTATGTACATTAGGAAATTTTCTTCCTCCCTCCCTCCCTCCCTCCCTCCCTCCTTCTGTCTTTCTCTCTCTCTCTATTTCTGTCAGTTGCCTTCTCTTTTTATTCTAGTAGGGAAACTGAGAATTGGAAGTATTCAAGTGTTCATTTTAGTGCACTAGGCTTCAATATAAGCAATGAGAACATATCTCATTTAGAAGAAAGTAATTTTTACTGCTTTCTAAATACATTTTTAAAAGAAAGTAGATATGTTATTGTTGTTTTTAAAGTTTATTTATTTGAGAGAGAGCATGCACACATGCATATACACGTGGGAGAGAGGCAGAGGGAGAAGGAGAGAGAGAATCCCAAGCAGGCTCCATGCTCTCAGTGTGGAACCCAATGTGGGGCTTGATCCCACAAACCATGAGATCATGACCTGAGTCAATACCAAGAGTCTGATTCTTAACCCACTGAACCACCCAGGCACCCCTAAACATTTTTAATAATTAGATATTTTAATAAATCTCCATACTAAATTTCTATCCCATAGTTAAAAAAAGGTTCAGAACATCCTTTAATAGCCATTAATGGCCTAGTGGTAACATTTATTAACTGCTCTACTGGTGAAAATAATCAATGAATAAATATCATCAGAATTGCTAAATTTCAGAAAGTTGCATTGCTCTGTAATCTTTTCTCTGGCAGGGCGACTGACCCTTATTTTGTCCCGTTTAATGTGAAGGCAGTATGGTGTAAAACACATCAAGTCACCATGTAAAGAAAGATCAGCCCTTGATAGAACATCAAAAACTGAATGCCAGATCAGAAGATAAGGCCAGAAAATTGTCAAATGATGATAGTACAATTCTGTGCCATGCCACCTTGCCTGGCAGTACCTGAGGTCACAGAACCCAATGGAAGAGCTTCCACAAGGCCAAACCCTAAACAGTCAGTGTTTCACATCTCACCTCTTCCTATCTGAATATAGGAAATAATTTTCTACCTCCAAGTTTCTCAGACTTTCTTTGTCATTTCCTCTTGGGTTGATGGCTGCAAATATAACTCCATCTCACATATGGGAGCATTGCCATTATCTACAGATGGTTCATGGCCACTGTGGATTCTCTAGCTACCACTGCCATTATTGAAAATGTGGGCTGCTGGAGGAATACTGCCTGCCACCTTCAGGATAGCCTTCACCTTCAAAATCCTACTGTCTCTCTTATTTTATACCACTTTTCTTTCCACCACCTTTGACTTAATCAAACTCAAGGGGAATCCTTTCTCCAGCTTGCATCTCCATGATCTTCTCTGGTAATTCCAATGGGAAGTCATTGCTAAATTTAACATGGTTTTTTTGGCAGCTCTACTACCTGATCCACCAGGGAAAGTAAAATCTGGCAAAACAGACATGGAAACCTTCCCTCTATCTTGGAACACTTGGTAGTGGGATTAGTATCTTCACAAGGAAAACCCTATTTATTTCAGGGAGAGATACTTGAAATGGCTTCTTCTTGGGCAAGGAAAGAAACCAGGAGAATTCCATAAAGACCTAATGCAGCCTATTCTTCTGTTCCAGGGAATTTGTGAAAGGGCTGTCTCCCAAGCACTGACTTATTGTTCCGTACTTGAGTTCATTCTGTCTTGGTCTAACTCATTAAGAATGACACTGTGCCTGGATAATCTACTTAACTAGTCATTTTGTGTGTGTGCCAATATACTCTCTTCAACTGGCCCCCTTAGGCTTCATGCACTGCAGATCACACAGGAGTGTGGTGCCTCAACATGTGTCATACCCAGGCTTCTTGTGTGTGGCACTGCCCAGCTTCAGTGTCTCCAGAAAGCCACTGAACTGGAGAGAAGAATCAACATTTTAGGCGATAAATGAATAATAAATAGTGGAAATAGTAGTAGAAAATTGAAATATCCTTTGTCCCAGAAGTTCAGAGATGAGTAATGGATCCTCAGAAAAGCACTCCCAGCTTGTACATTATTTGAGTTAATAATTTACATTTAAAAAAATTTCTTTTTGGGGCACCTGGGTGGCTTAGTCATTTGAATGCCCAACTTTGGCTCAGGTCATGATCTCACAGTTCCTGAGTTCAAGCCCCACATTGGGCTCGCTGCTGTTAGCCTGTCAGTGCAGAGCTGGCTTCAGATCCTCTGTCCCCTCTCTCTCCCCCTCCCTGACTTGTGCTCTCTCAAAAATAAATAGACATTAAAAAAATGTCAGTGCTTTCTTTCCTTCATTTTTATGTAAGGCATAACTTATGTATAGAAACAATGATCATCTTTATTGTAAAATTCTTTAAGTTTTGAAAAATGTATCTGTGTAATGACCACCACAATCAAGATATAGAACAGCTCCATCAACCTCCCAAACTCCCTGGTGCCCCTATGCAGTCAGCTTATTCCTTCACCCCAGACTCTGGCAATCATTGATCTATTTTCTTTCCCTACAATATTGACTTTGCAAAAGTGTGATAAAAATGAAAGCACATAGAATGTTGCATTTTCAATCTGGCTTCTTTTGTATAATTATTTAAGATTCATCCATTTTGTTGCATGTATTCATAGCTCACTCTTTTTTTTATTAACAAGTAGTATTCCATTATAGGTTTGCACCACAGTTTGTTACCCGTTCTCCAGTTCAGTGACATTTGAGATGTTTCTAGTTTGGCGATTAAAAATAAAGCAATTTTAACATTCACATACAGATTTTTCTGTGAACAGTTTCCATTTCACTTGGGAAAATATGTAGGAGTGGAATTGCTGGGACATATGGTAAATGTCTGTTTAGTTTTACAAGAAACTGCCAAATTATCTTCCCAAATGGTGGTGCCATTCTGTATTCCTACCAGCCATGTACTATAGTTCTGGAGGCTCACTGTCTTTAGATACTGTCATTTTCTTTTTATTTATTTTTTTCCTATCAACTTTTTTCTTATTGACATATATTTGATATATAACATTGTATAAATTTAGGACATGCAGCATGTTAATTTGATATATTTATACGTTGTAGTAATAATTAACAGCAGTATCATGTTACATATTCTTTTTTGTTCTAGTGGTTAGAATAATTAAATTCTAGTCTTAGCAAATTTGATGATTATAATACATTATTTTTGTCTGTATTCAATATACTGTGCATTAGGTCTCTAGGACTTATTTACTACCCATTGCAAATATGTACCCTTAACCATCATGTGCACAATCTTCATCCCCCATCACCTGGTAACTACCACATTTACTCTCTGTTTTTATGAGTTTGACTTTTTTATATTCCACAGATAAAAGAGATTGTATAGTAATTGTCTATCTATGCCTGACTTATGTTACTCGGCATAATGTGCCAAAGTCCACCCATGTTGATGAAACTGGCAAGAGGTCCTTCTTTCTCATGGCTGAGTAATACTGCCTTGTATATGTGTACAGCATATTTTGTTATCCATGTATCCATTGATTGGCACTTAAATTATTAACATACCTTGGCTACTGTAAACAATGCTGCAACAAACGTGGGGGTATTTTCACTTCCCCTGAGTATGTGCCCAGAAATGAAATTGCTGAATCACATGAAAGCTCCACTTTCATTTTTTTTTTTTAGGAATTCCATATTATTTTCCATAGTTGAACCAATTTATATTCCCTTGAACAATGTACAAAGATTTCCTTTTCTCCACATCCTCAACAAGCCTTGTTATCTTGTCTTCTTACTGATAGCCATTCTAATAAGTATGAATCAATATCTCATTGTGGCTTTAATTTGCCTTTCCCTAAGAATTAGTGGTGTTGAGCACCTTTTCATGTACATGTTGGCTATTTGGATGTCTTTTTTGGAAAAATGTCTATTTAGTTCTTCTGGTCATTTTTTTTAAGTTTATTTATTTTTGAGAGAGAGACAGAGCATGAGTGGGTGAGGGGCAAAGAGGGAGACACAGAATCCAAAGCATGCTCCAGGCTCTGAGCTGTCAGCACAGAGCCTGGCACAGAGCTCGAACTCACGAACCATGAGATCATGACCTGAGCTGAAGTCAGACGCTTAACTAACTGAGCCACCCAGGTGCCCCTCTTCTGGTCATTTTTAATCATATTCTTTTGGGTTTGTTGTTCTTATTGCTTTGTATGAATACTTTATATGTTTTGTATGTTAAGATTAAAATTTCAAAAATTAAAAATAGAAATCCCATTTGATTCAGCAGTTCCTCTCCTAAGTATGTATTCAAAGGAAATGAAACACTCTAGTGTCTATAGCAGCACAATTCACCATAGCCAAGGTATGGACAAAATTCAATTGGATATTAATCCCTTAAGTAATGTATAGTTTGGAAAATTTTTGTCCCATTCTGGAAGCTGTCTTTCCATGTTGTTAATTATTTCTTTGGTTGTGCCAAAGCTTTTTTTTTTTTAGATTTTATGTAAATTCCAGTTAATATACAGTGTAATATTAATTTAAGGTGTACAATACAGTTATTCAACATTTCCATACAGCACACAGTGCTCATCATAAAAAGTACACTTCTTGATCCCCATCACCTGTTTAACCCATCACCCTACCCACCTCCATTCTGGTAATTATCAGTCTGTTTTCTATAATTCAGGATCTGTTTCTTGGTTTGCCTCCCTCTCTTTTTTCCCCTCTTTGTTCATTTGCTTTGTTTCTTAAGTTAAAGTAAAATGATATGATAATTGTCTTTCTCTGACTGATTTATTTCATAAATATATTTCATATACATGTAATAAATATATTTCATGATATATGTATTGTATATTTATTTACATATGCAAATATACATATATGTTTATATATGTGTATATACACATACATACATACACAGAGACACCACCTCTTCTTTATCCATTCATCAGTTGATGGACACTTGAGCTATCTTCATACTTTGGCTATTGTAGATAATGCTGCTATAAACATCAGGGTGCATCTATCCCTTTGAAATAGTATTTTTATATCCTTTGGGTAAATACCTATTAGTGCAATTGCTGGATCATAGGGCAGTTCTGTGTTTAACTTTCTTGAAAAACCTTCTTTCTCTTTTCCACAGTGGCTGTGGAAAAGTTTGCATTCCCACCAGCAGTGCAAGAGGGTTCTCCTTTCTCCACATCCTTGCGAATACTTGTTGTTTCTTGTGTTGTTGATTTTAGCCATTCCGACAGATGTGAGGTGATATCTCATTGTAGTTTTGATGTGCGTTTCTCTGTTGATGAGTGATGTTGAGCTTCTTTTCATGTGTCTGTTAGCCATATGGATGTCTTCTTTGGAGAAATGTCTCTTCATGTCTTCTTCCCAATGTTTAATTGGATTATTCATTTGGGGGCTATTGGGTTGTATAAGTTCTTTACATATTGTAACCCTGTATCAGATATGTCATTTGGAAATAACCTTCTCCCATTCCACTGGTTGCCTTTTAGTTTTGTTGATTGTTTCCTTTGCTGTGTGAAGCTTTTTATTTTGATGAAGTCCCAATAGTTTATTTTTGCTTTTGTTTCTCTTGCCTCAGGAGACATACCTAGAAAGAAGCTGCTATGTGAAATGCTAAGGATATTGAGCGTCTTGTCATGATCTTTAACTTTTAATTTTAGAGTATTTTAGACTTAGAGAAAATTTGAAAGACTTGTATAAAAGAACAAACATACACATTTTATCCATATTCTGCAATTAACATTTTACAACCTTTGCTTTATCATATTTTCTCACTATATATATACATGTTTATACTCATACATATGTATGAAATATATTTCCACAAAATATTTTTCTGAACTTTTTAAGAGCAACTTGTATACGATGCCACTTCAGTATGTGTTTCTTAGAAACAAGAATATTATCTTATATAATCATAGTACAATCATCTAATCAAAAACATAAAATCAGCGCCTTAGATCTTTCTCCAGTAATGTTCTCTATATGTGTGTATGCATGAATGTGTGTGTATGTGTGTGGTTGTGTGTACATTTTTGTTCCTGTTTAAGATCTAATCTGAGGGGTGCCTGGGTGGCTCAGTAGGTTAAGTGTCAGACTTTGGCTCAGGTCATGATCTCACAGTTAGTCAGTTGAGCGACGGGCTCTGTGCTGATAGCTCAGAGCCTGGAGCCTACTTTGGATTCTGTGTCTCCCTCTCTGTCTGCCCCTCCGCTGCTCACGCTTTGTGTCTCTGTCTCTCAAAAATAAATAAACATTAAAAATTTTTTTAAAAAAGATCTAATCTGAGAACTCACATGTAATCAGTTGTCATATATTTTTAGTCTCCGTCAATCTAGAATTGTTCTTTTTGTCTTTTATGACCTTGGTATTTTTGAAGAGTGCATGGCACTTATTTTGTAGAAAGGCACTCAGTTGGTGTTTGTTTGATGTTTCCAATGATTAACTGTTGATTTTACATTTTCTGTCAGGAATACCACATAAGTATTTTTCTTTCCAGTGCATTATAATACCTGGAACATTGTATTGATTTGTGTGATTTCTATTGAAATTAACATTGATCACTTAATGTGGTGTCTGTTATATTTCTCCATTGTACCTTTATATTTTTTCTCTTTGAAAGTAATGGGAACTTTATGACATGATCCTTTGAAACTCTCAATATCCTGTTAGTGTTCTAATTCTAATTTGGTGGTGTTAGCATCCAGTGAGGATTCATGGTATAATCAGTTATTACTATGGTGGTTGCTAATTGGCCATTTTCTAATTCCATCACTCTTTCCTCAATTAGCAGTTGGCATTTTAATAAAAAAAAAGTTTTCCTTTTTTTAAAAATTTATTTATTTATTCATTTGTTTCCATCCTTTTTTCTCTTGTGGTTTTTTTTTAACGTTTATCTATTTTTGAGAGAGACAGAACATGAGTGGGGGCGGGGCAGAGAGAGAGGGAGACAGAATCTGAAGCAGGCTGCAGGCTCTGAGCTGTCAGCACAGAGCCCAATGCGGGGCTCAAACTCTCAAACCGTGAAATCATGACCTGAGGGGGAGTCAGACGCTTAATTGACTGAGCCACCCCGGCACCCCTGCTCTTATGTTCTTATTTTATTCCATAAATTATAATCTCTTATTTGCGATGTCAAACTGTCACAGATTTGGCCAGTGGGAGCTTCTTCATTATGGCTCCTGTTTCTTTTAGATATCTTTGTATCTAACACACAAGATGGTAGATATTTCAGATTAGAAATGATGATTTTGTGCCTGAGCAGTTCATTTTTATTACATTGTGCCTGTTCACAGTTTCTCTCAACAAACAGAAATAGGGAGTGTAAGTATACATACACACGCACACATTTCCATGTATCTGTCTATATATCTATTTATATATCTACCTATATTTTAAAAATAACTTCAGTTATTAATAAAGCACAGGGATGAAAATTATAGCATGAGAATATAGTCAATAAGATTGTAATAACTTTGTATAGTGACATTTTAACTACACTTATCATAGTGAAGATTTTGTAATATATATAATAGCTAAATTACTATGTATACTTGAAACTTACATAATTTTGTATGTCAACTTTACTTCAATAAAAATTAATATATGTGTGTTCTGGTACCTCCAGTTCCAGTTCAACATCACGTAATTCATTCTACTGTTCTCTCTTCCATAGTCTAATTCTTTTCCCTAGTGGTGAGAACCTACAACTATACTTAATACAAGATAAATATTATTTCCTGAGTCCTGAATATACCTAATGTAGTTTCAGAATTGCTTACACATACCACTGAGAAAAACACCTCCACTAATAAGAGTTTAATGCTTAATTGCAGGGGTTTTTTTTGTCTTCAGCCTGAGGATATAATGCCAAAATACTGGGTCCAAAAAAGTAATGTCTTTTCTTTCTTTTATTTTGTTTTCTTTTTCTTTAACTTCCTTTAATGTAGTTATTTATTTCAAATACAGTGTGGTTATTCATTTCAGTTAGATTCAAATATTTATTTATTCCTTACCCTTCTCATCCTGTTCCTAATATGCATCCTTTAAGTAATCAATCTCATTAGTTTCTGAGTTATCCTTTCTGTATTTATTTTTGCATAAATGATCAGATATATGAAGTCATTTTGGTTGCACATTTAATACTATTATTTACATGTCTTTCTTGTTTAAAAACATATGATTCTATCAAATTCATATACTTTTTCTTGTGTGAATTCACTATGTTTTACATACACTGTTCTTGAGATATAAGCTCTATGTAAATTACATAGAATTAATGCATAAGTTAGTAAACTATACACATGTATATTATCTGATGGCTGAGGTCATGATTATTCTTGCTTATCTGCATGCTTTCTTTCATTTTTTGTATTATTTCTACATCATTTTCTAAGCTGCTTTGTTTGCTTTTACTTTCCATGTTACTGACATTAGAGTTATAAACTTGCATTTATATATCTATATTTATACCTATATTTGCATCTATATCTATGTATCTATGCCTGTAGCTAGTTTAGAAGATATCTACCTAAGTTAGAGAGACTGGTATTTTTATTGCACTTTTTTTCTGTTCTTATTTGGAATTTCACTAATCTAGAAAATTCACAAAACTTAGAAAGGGCTAGTCTTTGCAAATATCCCTGATGTCTGACTTTGAGCATTAATTTTTTTGAAGTCAATTTAGAAAGGAGGGGGAATGAACTGACAACTGACAGAGCTTTAGCCTTTTTAGTCAGAAATTGTATCCCAAGAACATTTTAAACCTTATGTGGATTTTTAAAATGAGCAAACTGAGGCTCAAAGAGGAGGAAAATTTCATCTGTGATATGTTTCTTTGTTTGCCAGTTGCCCTTCACTTTGGTGTGCATGAATGACATAAATGGCTGAGCATAAGGTAAAAAGCAGAGAGAGGACAGATATTCCAGTTCCCTCCTAAACATTTAGTCCAGTTTCCTAGAGCAGGAAAGAAAGAGCTAAGACAGAGCTGAGGGTAAGTATTGACAGAACATCTGCTGTATTACATGATACCATGTTGTTTTAGCTGTTACCAATTTGTACACACCTTACCCAGAATGCTCTATTCCTATGGCTGCCTGAGAAATTGTGATGTTCCCCACCCCCAATTTTCTAAGACTTCATCTACAACCTGAAACAGTCTTAGATGATTTACAACAGTAAATAACTCTTTCTTTAATAACATGTCAAATAAAATGTATTACTATCATCTTTTAATAGATGCAGACAGTATGATTCAAAAATGATTTTTATGATTTCTTTAGTCAACAAAACTGTATACTAGTCAAGCCATACACACTTGACTAGTATTCACACTTTCACCTTTCTGACTTCACCTTTCTGAATTTTATATCACATTAATAAGGATATCTCTATTTCTGCATGATCATTTTGCATTTCAATTATGTACTTTTACTTCCATCTCATGTATTATTCTATGGGTTCCTAAATACTCAAAGCCTTATTTATGTCTAGTAACTTCTCAAACTAAACAGTGTTTCTGAGACTCCTGAAAAGCTGAGGTGTGCAAGAGGGTGAAACTACTAGCAATGATTAGTTTTAGAATGTTTAGAAACTATTGTTTTCATTTTCATGACATTTTACATCGAATATTCTTGTTTTTCTTTTGTTAGTTTTTCCTTATACCTTGTAAAATCTATTTACAGTGATTTTAGGAACTCTATACAAACTTCCTATGACTCTGAATTTGCCTCCAGGGTTTGATTCTGTGGGAGCAATTCTCTCTGCCAGTCACACGTACCCAAAGTACTTTTTCACTTTGAAGAAGAACATTGTTTGCTCTTTGCAGTGTGTGTGTGTGTGTGTGTGTGTGTGTGTGTGTGTGTGTGTTCTCTCAAACTGATCATAAGTTGCTGATAATCACTCTTTGTGTGTGATCTTTTACCTGCTGTGCAAAACTTAGGAACAGCTTGATGGATCCGCTCACCAACTACATGCCCTCATTAATTATGGTAATTTTTTAGATTATGAGATACCCCATGATATCTAGTGATTTATTAAGGGGAAAATCTGTGCACATCTCCTTAGTTAATTTGGAAGTGTAGAAAACATTACTCATGTGGACTTCCCCATTAAGACTGGGACAATGGAAAAACAGGTAATGAGTAAGAAGCAGGCTGATGCAGTGGAAAGAGCACTACAGTGTGGGCGAAAGGAACTGTATTCCAGTCTCTGTTTTTGGACTTACCTGCTAGATAATATTGACCAAGTGCCATAACCTACTTGGTCACAGTAACTTAGCAGATAAGCACAGAATCCTATATTAGACCTCTCATCTGTAAAATGGATCTTAAAAACTTCTACTTTTCCATCCCTTCAGAAATGATGTATATGTCAAATGATATAGTATCTAGCAATTTATCCACTTTTTCACTACTCACTCATTCTTTCATTCTTCCCATCCACATTTATTGAGGTAGGGCTACGAAAATTTATAAAATGCCCCTGATCTCAAAGTGGAGGAGAAAAAAGTATCAGTAATATACTAAGAGTTTAGTCAATTATATATGTAAAAGCACTTTTTAAATTTAACTGACAAAGAAATTTAAGTTACCCCTTCTTTCTTAAAAAATGATATTACCAGGGATGTCTGATTGGCTCAATCATTAAGTTCTGGACTCTTGATCTAATGGTTCCTTGGATCCAGCCCTGCATGGGGCTTCATGCTGAGCATGGAGCCTGCTTGGGATTCTCTCTCTCCCTCTCTTTCTGCCCTTCCCTCGCTTGCATTTTCTCTCTTTCTCTCAAAATAAATGAATAAACATTAAAAAAAGAAAGAAAGAATACTACTATTCATTCAGTCCCACAAGCTGAGAGGGTCATCTGACTCTCCCTACTTTCTCACAATCATCCACAACATCAAATAAGGAAGTCCTGTTGACTTTCTCTCCTTAATCCTTTGAAAATATATCTATTTGTCTCCATCATATTTCTACATTACTGGAGCTCTCCCCTGGGTTACCACAAAATCCTCTTTACTGACCTATCTGCCATCTATTGCCACTATTCCATTCTTCTTGTGGAACCTGGATGATCTTTCTAGAAACAAATATGTTTTTGTCACTTTCCTGAAAAAATACTTCAAGTAAAGAGCTCTATTTTCTCTGTAGAGCAAAATCTAAGCTCAACAGGGATTAAAATCCTTTTCATAGCTGTTTTCTATCTGCTTCAAAGCACCAAGTATTTTCTCATCTATTTTTACTACTCTCCCTTAAATACTATGTATACTCCTTGAGGGATCATCCTTGTATTTTTTATGGATGTATTTCTAAGAACTAGCCTGATTTTTGTCCTTTGGTTGGTACTCAATAAATCCTTGTTGCATGGATGGGTTTCCCTCCAGTTTTTTGTAGAACTGTTCCTAAGGCATGTCAAATTAAAGTGATATCCAGAGCTGTTGCCACCCTTTTCTGTCTCTGCTGATGACTGGGATTCAAGCCATAGAAAGAATAATAGGGTTCAATATGTCATTTTAAATGGCTTGATACTTTCAGGTACGTAATCTGTTATACCAACAGGAAAGCAGACATGTTTTATATGTTTTATGCCTCACATGATAGTGGGAAGCTTAAAGAAGATTAATTTGTGAAAGTGCATTAAAATTCAAGAGCTCTAAAATGTTAAAGTATTATTAAAATTATTATAATTATATACTTCAGTCATGTGATATATGTTAGAAATATGACTAAAATGTGACCCATCGAGTTTATTCATCCAGTTATTGCTGTTGATTTTATACAGTAATTTGTTGATACTATCTCTTTGTTCTGATGATTTTAAGTTCCCCAATATTCCTCTAATATATGTAAAAATATGCATCACTAATCTAAACAAGGACATGATGAGTCAGCACATTCAATAAATTTATTGATTTTTTTAAGCTGTTGCTGGGTAATGTATTTTACAAATTTATAGCACCTACCACCACATGCTAAGCCAGCTGCCTTATACCAATAAATATCAAGTTAAGAAAATTGAGCAAAATGATTAAACTGCTGAAATATGCAAGAACAATATTAGTAAACTGTTATTGTGCTGGTATTAAATAAGCTGCAGCTATTTTCAATGTCTGGAACTGTTTGGCACTTAGTGCTTTAAAATCTTTCCAAATGTTTAAGCATTCCTTGTGCTAATAGGCAATACATAAGGAAGGATCTTTAGTGTTTTCCTCTCCTTTTTTCTACTTTTTTAAACTTAATACCTTTTTAGGATCCTTTCTTGGTAGTTCCCTCCTTCCTGCAAACCTTCCACCTAAGACTGCATTGGGAATTTTCTCTGTTACTTCATTTACCCTGTGCATTTTTTTTGCCATAGGACTTGATGCATTTACTGAAATAATTTATTTAGCTGCCATTCTTTATCACCAGAATGAGGCTAAATAAATTTGAGATGCTGCTCAATGAAAGTCATTGTGAAATTTGGGGCATGAGAAGTGATATAGAAGCACATTCTCTATAAAGGAGCCCTACAAAATCGAAATGGAGCACAACAAATTATCTACTTCATTTGACAGATAAATGATGCTTAGATTATAAAAATAGACTCAATCCAGAGTTAACTACCTTCCCAAATTGATGCTTATACTTTGAAGAAGTATATTTACACACTGTGGTATATTGCTTTTTTGTCAATAAAATATCAATAGACAAAAAATAAAGTTTTTTTCAAATACTTAGTAAGTTCCCACAATACGATTGGATTTGTCTAAAAACTAAATTAAAGGGTAGAACAGAAATTAGAAATCATTTTAGCACAATCACTTAATACAGAAAGTAGGGAGACATTATCATGTATTAGAAAGAATGTAGGTTAGAGTCTCTAAAATGTAGCTTGTAAAATGAGACCCCTGGTTTCAAATTATGATTCTGCCACCCACTAGCTATGCAATGTGGGGCTAATAAATTAATGTCTCTGAGTGGATGAAGATGATAGTTTTCAGGACAGTTTTCATATATGAATAAATAACAATAAAGAAAATAATGCGTGACATTCATTATGCTCATATAATTTGTCAGTGCCTGGGCAATATTTCTTACATACATAATTCAATTTAATCTTCACAATATCCTGATTTGAATTTGATGATATTCACTTTTTTTTAACATGTAGGTTTTGTTTTTGTTTTAAGATATTTTAAAAGTAATCTCTATATCCAACATGGGGCTCGAACTCACAGCCCCAAGATCAAGAGTCACATGCCTGGCCCCCTAGCATTATTCCCTTTTTAAAGATAAATAGGCCAAGATTCAGAATGATTAAGTGACTTATCCAGATGTGAACAGCAAGTAAGTGAGAGAGTCAGGATGAGAGTTTAGGGCTATGTGGCTTCACAGTCAACAACATGTCATGTGGGTAAACTGTATTGTAGACTCTCAATAAATGATGACCAATATTATGATTATACACTTACAGTTGCTGAGCAAGAAGTATAGGGTACCATCTGACTTTCCTTTTAGCCATAAGCCACTACTTACAGGATTTTAGAAAAAAATTCTCCATTGTTTATGAACTTCCATCATTGCTTGGAGAGATTCATGGATAAAGAATGTTATCATTATAAAAGCATTGAACTGAAATCAGAGATTACAGGGTTTTAGATCAACTCTGCCCCAAATACCCGAATTCTTAATGAGTCCATTGGCTCAAAGTTTAAAATCCCAAAGCAGAAAACACCTTGTATTAAGATTTGTAGTTCATTTGTTTCATACTATTCGTGTTTGGATGTTTGGAGGTACAAAACAATTTGCCCTTCCTTTCACTAACAGTTTACATGCTAAAATATAAACTATTGTTATTTACGGAATTCAGAGAACTGATGGCACCTGCCTGATTATTCAAGGTGGATGACCTTGAAATTGATCAATGTCCAATAAGCTGTTAAAATTGAGCAATGATTGGTGGCAGCAAGAGCAAATACAATTTATGCTCAAGATATCTAAAATATAAATTCAATTATATTGACATGGCACAATTCCCTAAGTCCCCAAGAGGATTGCTAAAGGATATGATTTAGGATAAGGGTAAGCCTATGAAGTGAGTTTAGGGCTCTCAGAGACATTTGCGAAGATATCCAAGAAGTTTGCATTTTTTGCAGTTGAGTAATTCAGAAACTAGAAAAATAGTTTATGAAAGCTAAGAAGAGCAGGACTTTCAAACAAGTTGCATCATGATTTGCCATTTCATACTGCAAATGATAAACAGCATAGATAAACATATGGGTCCTAGACTAAGAGAAAGGAAATAATGGTTCAGTTTCATGATCTACCAATAAGTACATGACATTCAACAAATGGCTTTACTTTTCTAGATCTGATAGTCCTTTCTTAAAAATGAGTATGTTGTCTGGATCATCTTTAAGATCCTTTTTCAGTAGAAAAATCTGAAATTCCCTCAACTCTGGTAGGAATCCTGGAGAAGAACTTTACACTCCTTAATTCCAAAAAATATACATTCTGTAACATCCCGAATAGAATTGGGCACAATGTTAAGTAGACCTTCTTAATGAGGAACATTTTTTTTAAACCTAGGAATGATTTACAGTAAACTGTTTAACCAAACATATTGCACATTCTGGGGATTCCTCTTTCTGACAAGAGAGACATAATGAATGCAAATTGAATAAATGCATAGTGAATGAAGTTAGTTAATTATATCACATTCTGACTCAGACTAGATATTCTCAGAACAACCAATTGAAAGAGAGAAACAATTGGATGGCTCCATATTTCACTCTTAATTTAGGTGACAACAATTATGTGAGATATATTTTATTACCTCACTCTATAAATAAAGAAACTGATGGTCAGAGAGGTTCAGGTATATTTCTGCAGCTTGGAAGCCTTGAGAACAAGACTCAGTTTTTTTAAACCAAGTTCAGTGTTTGTTTGTTTGTTTGTTTTTCCAACATGATACATTGTACTTCTATCTATTATTTCTATTACCTTTTAAATATTTAAAGAGCTTCCTGGCATATCCTAACCACTTTCAGAATTAAAATTGTTATTACTTCTCTGAAATACTCTAATAAAGTCATTCCCTACAGTTACTTTATAATCTGAGGAGAATCTTAAGAACAACAAAAAAAATACTTTGCAAATCTATTTCTCTTATATTTATTGAGGAGATAATAAACCAGAGAAAATTATAAAAGTGACTTTAACTTTGAGGACTCAGGGATGATATATGGTTCCTATATCTATAAATATAAAAAAATTCTGAAACTCATAAAACATCAGTCCGTATTCTTATTCTTTGCCATATGGCAACATTAACCACAGTCTTTTGGGCTGTCCATGTTTGCCCAAACTTCCCAAGATATCTTACTCACTTCCTGAATAGTTTATTGAAAAGGGTAATATTTTTAGAGTTAGATGACTGCAATTTAAATTCTGGTCTTGGCATAATATATATAATTAAATGTCATAAACTCTGAGTATTAGCTCAGTTTACCACCTATTTGTAAAGAGTAGGGAAAATATCTACATCAGAATGGGTATTGTGTGCATTAAATAAAATCTCTGCAGATGCTATCTAATATATTTAATCTCATTGAGACTCAGCTATTTCTTCCATAATATTAGAGTGATTACTATGTAATTGGCAATTGTAAATATTAAAAATAATAATAAATATAGGGTACCTAACACATATGAGGCCTCTAGTTATAGCATTATTTTTTATTATTTTATTTTTTCATCATGATAAATGTACCCTTTAATCCCCATCCCCTTGTTTCACCCATCTGGTACCATAAATTTGTTCTCTATAGTTAAGAGACATTTCTTGGTTTGCCTCTCTCTATCTCTCTTTTCTTTTCCCTTACTTATTTGATTTGTTTCTTAAAATCCATATAAGAGTGAAATCATGTAGTATTTGTTCTTTTCTGACTGACTTATTTTATCATTATACATTCTAGCTCCATCCATGTTGTTATAAATGGCAAGATTTCATTCTTTTTTGTGGCTGAATAATGTCTATATCTGTCTATGTATCTGTGTATCTATGTATCTATCCATATCTATCTACCTACCTACCACTTTCTTATCTATACATCTCTTTTTGGATACTTGGGCTACTTCCATAATTTGGCTATTGTAAATAATGCTGCAATGAAGATAGGAGTGCATGTATCCTTTTGAATTAGTGTTTTTATATTTTTGGTTAAATACCTAGTGGTGCAATTATTGGATACACGGGTAGTTCTCTTTTTAATTTTTTGATGAACCTCCATACTGTTCTCCATACTAGCTGCACTAGTTTGCAATCCCACCAACATGCAAAAGGGTTCATTTTTCTCCACATCCTCAACAACACTTGTTTCTTGTGTTTTTTATTTTAGTCATTTTGACAGGTGTGAGGTCATATCTCATTGTGGTTTTGATTTGCATTGCCCTGATGATGAAAAATGTTGAACATCTTTTCATTTGTCTGTTGGGCATCTGGATGTCTTTGAGGAAATGTTTGTTCATGTCTCTGGCCCATTTTTTAATTGGATTATTTGTTGTTTGTGTGTTGAGTTTGACAAGTTCTTTATAGATTTTGAATACTAACCCTTTATTGAATATGTCATTTGCAAATATCTTTTCCCGTTCAGTAGTTGCCTTTTGGTTTTGTTGAGTATTTCTTTCACTGTGCAGAACCTTTTTATTTTTATGAAGTCCCAGTAGTTTATTTTTGCTTTTATTTCTCTTCCCTCAAGAGACATACCTAGAAAAGTGTTGCTATGGTTGATATGCTACTTTCTGTGCTCTTTTCAAGGATTTCTATGGTTTCAGGTCTCACATTTAGGCTTGAATCCATTTTGAGTTTATTTTTGTGTATGGTGAAAGAAAGTGGTCGAGTTTCATTCTTTTGCATGTGGCTGTCTAGTTTTCCAACACAGTTTGTTGACGAGACGGTCTTTTTTTCCACTGGATATTCATTCCTCTTTTGTCAAAGATTATTGACCATATAATTGTGGGTTTATTTGTGGGTTTTGGGTTCTATTCCATTATCTATGTATTTTATTTTTATGGCAGAACAATACTGTCTTAATCACTACCATTTTGTAGAAAAACTTGAAATCTAGAATTTGATACCTCCAGTTTTGTTTTTCTTTTTCAAGATTGCTATGACTATTCATGATCTTTCGTGGTTCTATACAAATTTTAGGATTACTTGTTCTAGTTCTGTGAAAAATACTGTCAGTATTTTGATAATGACTACATTAAATCTGTATATTGCTTTGGGTAGTATAAACTTTTAACAATATTTGTTCTTTTTTAAATAATTTTTAATGTTTATTTTTGAGAGAGAGAGAGAGAGGAAAAAGAGTGAGTGAGTGAGTGGGGGAAGGCAGAGAGAGAGGGAGACAGAACTGAAGCAGGCTCCAGGCTCTGAGCTGTTAGCACAGAGCCTGACACAGGGCTAAAACTCACAAACCATGAGATCATGACCTGAGCTGAAATTGGATGCTTAACCAACTGAGCCACCCAGGTGTCCCACAATATTTGTTCTTTCAACCCATGCGTGTGTCATGTGTTTCCATTTATTTGCATTGTCTTGAATTTCTTTCATCAGTGTTTTAGAGTTTTCAGAGTACAGGTCTCTCATCTGCTTATTAAGTTTATTCCTAGGTATATTATTATTTTTGGTGCAATTGTAAGTGGGATTATTTTCTTAATTTCCCTTTCTGATTCTTCACTATTAGTGTATAGAGATGCAACAAATTTCTATACATTGATTTTGTATCCTACAGTTTTACTGAATTCATTTATCAGTTCTAGTAGTTTTTTGGTTGGAGTCTTTAGGGTTTTCTACATATATTATCATGTCATCTTCAAATAGTGAGAGTTTTACTTCTTCCTTACCAATCTGGATGTCTTTCATTTCTTTATGTTGTCTAATTGCTGTGGCCAGGACTTCCCATAGTATCTTGAATAAAAGTTGTTAGAGTGGACATCCTTGTCTTATTCATGATCTTGTGAAAAGCAATCAGTTTTTCTTCATTAAATACGATGTTGGCTGTGGAGTTTTCATGCATGGCCTTTATTTATTATGTTGAGGTATGTTCCCTCTAGACCTATTTTGTAGTTTTTTTTTTAAATCATAAATGGATATTATGCTTTGTCAGATGCTTTTTCTGCATCTATTAAAATGATCATATGTTTTTTATCCTTTCTCTTAATGATGTCATGTATCTTGTTGATTGTTTTATAGATATTGAACCACACTTGCATCCCAGGAATAAATCCCACTTGATCATTGTGTATGTTTTTTTTTTTTTTAATTTACTGTAGGATTCAGTTTGCTAATATGTGGTTGAGGATTTTTGCATGTAGATTCATGGGAGATTTGCCCTGTAGTTTTCTTTTTTGATGGTATCTTTATCTAGTTTTGATATCAAGGTAATACCTCATAGAATGAATTTGGCTGATTTTATTCCTCTTCTACTTTTGAGAAAAGTTTGAGAAGAATAGGCATTAACGCTTCTTGAAAAATTTGGTAGAATTTGCCTATGAAGCCTGGTCCTGGACTTTAGTTTGTTGGGAGTTTTATGATTACTGATTCAATGCTTTACTGGTAATTGGTTTGTTCATATTTTCTATTTCTTCCTGTTTTAGTTTTGGTAGTCTGTATGTTGCTAGGAATTTATCTATTCCTTCTAAGTTGTGCAGTTTGTTGGCATAGGTTTTCATAATATTCTCTTACAACTGCATTTCTGTGGTGTTGGTTGTTAACTCTCCTCTTTTGTTTGTAATTTTGATCCTCTCTCTCTCTCTTCTATTTTCTTTTTTTTTAATGACCATGGCTTGAAGATTTTCTATTTTGTCGATATTTAAAAAAATAAAATAAAAAAACAGCTCCTGATTTCATTGATCTTTTCTATGTTTTTTTTTAATTTTTCATATATTTCTGCTCTAATCTTTATTATTTCCTTCCATTTGTTTGTTTTGGATTTTGTTTGTTCTTCCTTTTCTAGTGCATTTAGGTATAATGTTAGGTTGTTTATTTGAGATTTTTCTTGCTTCTTTAGGTAGACCTATGTTGCTATAAACTTCCCTCTTAGAATAACTTTTGCTGCATCACAAAGGTTTTGAAACATTGTTTGCATTTTCATTTATTTCCACATAATTTTTTTATTTTTTCTTTGATTTCTTAGTTGAGTCATTCATTGATTGGTAGCATGTTCTTTAACCTCCATGTATTTGTACTTTTTCCATATTTTTTCTTGTGGCTTATTTCTAGTTTCATACCATTTTGGTCAGAAAATATGCATGTTATGATTTGTTTTGTGGCCTATGAAAAGAATGTGTATTCTTCTGTTTTAGGATGAAATGTTCTGAATCTGAATCCACCTGGTCTAATTATCATTGACTATCATTTGAATATGATATCATTTGAATTATCATTCAAAACCACTGTTTTCTTGTTGATTTTCTGTTTGGATGATCTGTCTGTTGATAAATGGGGTGTTTAAGTCCCCTACTGTTACTGCATTACTATTGATTAGTTCCTCTAAGTTTGCTTTTAATTGTTTTATATATTTTGGTGCTGTCATATTGGGTGCATAAATATTTACAATGGTTATGTCTTCTTATTGGATTGTACCCTTTATTATTATATAATGCCCTTCTTTGTCTCTTGTTACAGTCTTTATTTTAAAGTCTATTTTGTCTGATAGGTATTGCTATTCTGGCTTTCTTTTGACACTCATTTGCATGATATAGGTTTCTCCATCTCCTCACTTTCATTCTGCTGTTATCTTCCTGAAATGAATCTCTTGTGGGCAGCATATAGATTAGTCTTATTTTTTTTTATCTACTCTGTCACCCTATGTCCTTTGATTGGAGCATTTACCCCATTTACATTCAAAGTAATTATTGATAGATATGTATTTATTGCCATTTTGTGGTTGCTTCTATAGATTTTCTCTGATCTTTCTTCTCTTACTATCTTTCATGGTTTGTTTTTTCTTTAGTAATATACTTGGAATCCTTTCGCTTTATTCCTTGTGTATGTATTATGGGTTTTTGACTTGTGGTTACCATTAGTTTGTTACCATTAGGTTGGTTACCATTGGGTTTCATTAGGCAATGTTATGGGGATTCACCCTACCCATTCATGGGCTCCCTGGTGTGAAAGTTTCTTTTTTCCTCTTCTCTGCACCTCTGTGGGTCACCATGGTCCATTTCACTCACAGACTGGGTCTTTGTCCTTCCTACCTTCTTCAACAAGGCCTCCTCTCTATCTTTAGTTATGGAGTACGTTCTGCCAGTTGTTGGATTATTTTCTGGTCTATTTATGTTGATGTGAGTGTTGTCTAGTTGTAACCATAGGATTAGGCAAGTTTAGGGTCCTCCTACTCCACTATCTTCCCAGCCAACCTCCAGTTATGGTATTAACATATTCTCAATTGTCAGTTCCTAATCAGGGATGTGTATACACAAATCACATGTAGTGATTGAGCACTTACCTAGATGATAGTGTGATTAACAGAGTCAGAATCTCTGTAAGGACATGTTCAAGATAGATATGTTTTTCAAAGCTAAAGAAATAATTATCATCATTGCTCTGGTTAAAAGTAAGCAGTGGTATAATTTGGGGATCATGTTTTTTTCTGTCTTTGTTCTCCTACATTCATTAATTTTAGATTAGAGATTATTCTAATATAGTCTTGAAATATTTATACCCCTTGAACTTAGTGAAAATAGCTACCACTTATGTTTATGCTTAATAAAACAGCAATTAGATTTATTTGGATTTTGGAGAGCCCTCTTATTTTATATGCATGGATCTTTGTTAAGGAAGTATTATTTCATTAGGTTTATAACTATTGTTTCTATTGTATTTATTCTGGTTTTTACCTGAGCAAAAAGAGTAAGTTTTATGTTGGATTTCTATTTTCAAATTTTCATTATTCCCTTCTTATTTTCTTATTTTAATATATATAATAAACCCATAAACTGATTAAATTTGTCTTCACATTCTGATTCGATTTCTAACCCAGTTAACTTTCATATGTACTACCTTTAGTGCAGATTGTATTTTGATATTTGATTTTGGAGTTAAAAAATTCCTCTTCATCCTTTATATCTCTTCTTCACATTCTCTTTTGTTTAAAGGTGGTGATAGTTACCTTCAGCCTCTTATTTACTTATACATTTCTACATTTTTTTCTAATTGTAATTAATAATTTTTAATGGTTTTCCCTTCATTTGAGCCTGTAGGATAATATTTGCTTTATTTTTATTTCCCCAGTTTTTTTTTCTATTAGTTAAATATTACTCAAGAGCAAGCAAATATGTACAACCCTGGTAGATATCCCTGTAGACCTGGTCTTAACAAAACATGGAGCTTGTAGCTTGCTCTTCCTTCCACGTTTTCACTGACAAATACCATTTTCAAGTATACACATGAATGATAGATTAAAATACAAAGCTTCTGGCCCAAATTTAATGTTTTCTCCATGGGAGAGTTTTAAGTAGTCAGATAGTATTTGTTAAAGAAACATTTAGCAATAACCTGTAGTGTAATACCACTAGCATTAACTGTTAATATGATTTCTGTATACTGAGGGCAGAGATGTAGAAAAGATATCACAACCAATTATCTCTTTGAGAGTTAGATCTGGAATAGCAACCCTTTTATGAATATATAAACAGTAAATTTTTATTTTTTTATAATTTTTAATGTTTTATTTATTTGGGGGGGGGAGTAATGACAATGAGAATGAGCAGGGTAGGGGCAGAGAGAAAGGGAAACAGAGAGTCCCAAGCAGTCTCCATGTTGTCAGCACAGAAACAGACACAGGGCTTAAATTCATGGTGAGATTATGATGTGAGCCAAAATCAAGAGTCGGATGCTTAAATGACTGAGCCACCCAGGTGCCTCTAAATAGGAACAATTTAAATTTTATTTGCTACCTTCGTTACTTTTTAAAATTATACTTTTTTCTTCTGTAGTCATTATCAAAGAGTAGATTGTCCTTCAAAAATATGGTAAATAATGTTGATAAGACTTATGTAAAGTTGTTTTCCCTCAAGTAGAGCACTGTACCATATGTTTTAGATATAATAGCAGTTGGAATGTACACAAGTTAATTGGCTATGGCCTTTGCCCTCCTGATTCAGTAGATCAGGATACACAGATGAGACATGGCTCTCAGTTATGCCTAATCCTCTATAATTAGTACATCTTAAGCTATAGTGTATATTCTCTTAAGACCCTTAATAGAGTTACTTGATAAGAATTTCTTGATATTAAATTTACACATATATCCTACAGTTCCAATCCATTATGCTCTCTTGTGAAAAAGAGAATGAAAATATAGGTAATTTTTTGGAACTCCCTAAAAGTAGATTTCCATAGTTATCAATCCCTAAAGTGTTCACAAAATGTTTATCGTTTTGTCAATTGTAACTTAATCAGTCACAGTCTTGAGAAGTGGCCAGTTTCCCTAGCTTTTTAAAAATATCAGAGATGAGATCTCTGAGCTATAAGCAGTGATAAGCAGAAATAATTCAGGCTTTAGAAACAATCAGATCATGTTAAAATGGGTTCAAATAATACTTTTGCTGTTCATTTCTTCTGAAGTCTTGGTCCAACCATGGAACATCTTTGAGACTCAATTACTCTGTATTATGGAAAGAGAAGGAGGAGGAGGAGGAGGAAAAAGAGAGAGAATGAGGAGGAGAAAGAAGATGATAAAAAGGGGGAGGTGGGAAGAAGGGAGAAAGAGAAATAATTCAAATTTCAGGAGAGTTAGCACTGGAAAATGTATGTGTAGAGAGACTGGCCCATAGTAGGTTTTTATTTTATTAAAGCAATTAATCTTCCAAAGCAACACACACACACACAAATCTTTCTCTGTTATTCTTTTTCTTTTTAGTTTTATTAATTTATTTTGAGAGAGAAAGAGAGAAAGCTCACACATGCATACAGGAGAGGGGCAGAAAGAGAGGGAAGGAGAGAATCCTAAGCAGGTTTCACAATGTCAGTATAGAGCTAGATGCAGGGCTTAAACTCATGAACCATGAGATCATGACCTAAGCCTAAATCAAAAGTGGCTTAATGACAGAGCCACCCAGGTGTCCCATGTTATTCTTAAGGCAATGTAGGGTAGTAGTTCAGACAACTTAACTCTGAATCTTACTTGCCACTTATTAGCTGTGTGACCTTGGGCAAGATAGCCAACCTTTCTGTCTCAGTTATCTCTTCTGTAAAATAAAGAAAATAACAATAGCTACTTCATTGTTTTGGGGAAAATTAAGTGAATTAATTTTTGTAAAATACATAGTAAATTTTACTTAAATTTTTTACTTCTTTTCATAATAATGAAAAATGCCTTTCTATACCAGACAGAGATAACAGGTGCTAATCAGATCATTGGTTCTTTATCTTGTAAGACTAATGTTTTCTACTGAGCTTGTATTTTGCAGGTTGCAAAGAACTAGCAGAAAAAAATTGAAAACATGCACTTAAGTATGAGTTCCTTTTGGAATTTTCTCAAAACTCTGCCCCTTCCTAACTGTATGACATTGAATTTAACCTAAATCACCTAACCTAAGACTTTGTCCTATATCTCTACAAATGGTCTTAATGACAATACCTCTTTCATAGGACTGCTGTGAAGATAAAATATACAGAGAGGTTAACCTGGTGTGGGCAGTGCTGACTCATTCAAACTCATAGTAACAAGAGTATTAATAATAAAAAGGGCATAATGGATGAGAGTTAAAAGGGAAGAAAATGTGATATATTTTTATTGCTACTTTAATTTGTTTTCCTAATAGTAAAACTGTATGTTACCTCTAATTTTTCTATAATTTTCTACCTGAGGACCAGTGAAGTGATTTTCTTATAATCAGTAGTAGATTATAGTTGAAATTGAACTCTTTTTTTCCCTAGGGAGAGAGAGCAAGTAGGAGAGAGGGGGAGGGAAAGAGAGAATCTTAATCTTAAGCCCCCACAGGAGGCTCCATCCCACAACTCTGGGATCATGACCTGAGCCAAGATCAAGATGCTCAACTGACTGAGCCACCCAAGTGCCCTAAACTTTTCTTTATCAAACATTAAGACCTTCTCTGCTACCTCTTAGGCTTAATAAAAAATAATATAGTCTTACCTGTGAAGTAGTTTAGAGGACTGAAATAAGCACATTTCCAAAAGTTTTATTAAAATAGCTAGAAAAAGACAAGCAGCATATCAATAGTAATTTTTTAGAGTAATAGTAATTAGTTAGAAAAATTCTAATATTTTGAAATAAAATTAGATTTCAGTAGAAATTTTTTTAAGTATTACACTTAAATTTATCCTTTTATTTTCTAAACAGTATTGAAAACTAGGCATGACTGTTCTCATTTATGATGTTTCCCCATTGTGAAGATGTGGAAACTGGGGCTCAGAGAGCTTACCTAATTTTCTTCTGGTCACACAGTTACCAATCAGGTCAGATTTACCTGATTCCAAATTCCAAACTGTTTCCACTGTTTAGTGCAGGATCAAAAATAAGCCCAATTATTCCCCTTTCTAAGTCTAGCTAAATATCACTTAGAAATGGTTGTTGAGTACTTCTTTTTTCTCCCCCCAAAAGTATTCTAAAGGATACAATATTTTGAAACCCCTTTGTCACTTAACATTTCAAATATACTAACAGATGGCTTCTCCCAGCTCTAGGCAGATGATGGTTCAGAAATAAGTGGTGTTGGGAGATTTCCTGCAAACGCTCAGGGACAGGAAAGACAGCTGTCGCAGAATATCTTAATTACAGCATTTACAAAGTTCTAATTAATGTAATGGTACTTTTATGATTATATTAATGTTATGACCATCGGGGTGTTTATTGCTGAACTCATTTGGTAAGATAATTTGTAAGTCATTGCATATTTTAAGGCTAACAACTGTTATTTGAGTTGAATATCTTTTCCTTTACAGTAGAAACAAAAAGAATTATTTTATACCTAATTATATAACTGAAAATTAATTTTTTAAAAAACATATGTTGTTAAAAATATGAATTGGAATGGATAGAAATTTATATATTATGCAGTAAAAAGACCAATAATAGAACATATTAGAGAAAAGATAGTACCTTTAGAATCTAGAGGCTCATGCCATGTATTGACAGTGTGACCCTGGGAAAGTCATTTCATCTTTTCTGTGGGTGTTTCTTTTTCAATTAAATGAGGATGAAAACAATAATATCTACTTGGCTGTTATAAGAACATTAAATTGTTCTTTAGGTTATATATAAAGAATATTTACTTTATAATTTTATTTATGCCTAAGGAGCTATAAATTCTAATATATTTGAATCTCTTAAATAGAGGCTAGATGAAACTCAGGCACCAGTGTGGCTCAGTCAGTTAAGTGTCCAACTGTGGCTCAGGTCATGATCTCATGGTTCATGGGTTTAAGCCCCATATCAGGCTTTCTGCTGTCAACACAGAATCTGCTTTGGATCCTCTGTCCTCTTCTTTCTCTGTCCCTACCTGGCTTGTGCTGTCTCTCTGTCTCTTTTAAAAATAAATAAACATTGGGGCCCCTGGGTGGCTCAGTCGGTTAAGCGTCCAACTTGGGCTCAGGTCACAATCTCATGATCCGTGAGTTCGAGCCCCGCGTCGAGCTCTGTGCTGACAGCTCAGAGCCTGGAGCCTGCTTAGGATTCTGTGTCTCCCTCTCTCTCTCTGCTCCTCCCCCATTCATGCTCTGTCCCTCTCTGTCTCAAAAATAAATAGACATTTAAAAAAAAAAATAAATAAATAAATAAATAAATAAGTAAACATTAAAAGAAGAAGCTAGTTAAAACTGAAACGAACATTTTAAATTCAAAATATTTCGTTTATTCACACAGATGAATTATGTTTTTTTTTAATTGTTGGGTTTTCTATTTGAGGTAGAATATGTTGGCTGAATAGGAAGGATCTTGGATTAGACAGAGCTGAGTTTGAATTCTGCCTCTGATACACAGCTGTGTAATCTATGGCAGGATTCTTAAACTCTCTGAGTAATTGTTACTTTAAAAAATTATTTGCGGGCACCTGGGTGGCTCAGTCGGTTAAGTGTCTGACTTTAGCTCAGGTCATGATCTCACCATTCTGAGTTCCAGCCCCGCGTCGGGCTCTGTGCTGACCGCTGAGAGCCTGGAGCCTGTTTCAGATTCTGTGTCTCCCTCTCTGTCTGTGCCTCCTCCACTCATGCTTGCTCTCTCTCTCTCTCTCTCTCTCTCTGTCAAAAATAAATAAACATTAAAAAAATTAAAAAATATATTTGGATAACACCGCCAACACAGTGCACTATTGTGAAAACAAATGAAATAGCGTGGGGGTAAAGCACCTACATGTGGTGTCAGGTACATTTCATTTATCTACCCATTTTTCCCTTTCATATAGCATAACTGTGATTTAGAACTCTTAGTTTATTCATAATTCTCAAATCGGAAATAGTAATACATATTTCATTTATTTTTTAACATAGAAGTATAATAAAGCTCCATTTGCAAATAATGATTATTTGTGAAATACTTTTTATCTTATCTTTTTCAGTAGATTATGAGTTCCATAGAAGAGAACTATCCCTAAATTACTTAGAGAATGTTTAAAAATATTTGAAGGAGTCAAGAAATTCCACTTTGATTTCCTTCTTACAGTTCATTCAATCATTTTAGCACTGTACAGGGCAATGTCAGTTCATCAATAAAACAGTTCAACATAATGCATCATTAATTTCAGGACAAGCAGTAGACATTTTCTTGTTGTAGTTGAATGCATTCACCAACTATTTTAATAAGCCCCACTAGAGTAGTTCCCCCATTATTTCCTATGATATCACCCTACTTATTTTCTCCATAGACATACTGTACCCTGAAGTGGGCTTTTTTGTGTGTGTTTTTTGTAATACTATTATCAATTTCTCCATCTGTACCCTTGAGACAGGGGATACAGTTAGCTTAGTCTGCCTTGTTTGGTATTGTATCCTAATTATCTCACTAGGTGGCCTGTGAGCAGAGAGAAGGTCAAGAAGTAACCAAAAATATAATTTCATGAGTAAGTCTCAAGCAACTTGTGCTCTCCCTACTGCCATGGTAGTCTGGCTTTTGGTGTAAACTTATGGGCCAAAATTCATGTTTAGATTATTCACCAAGAGAAAATATCACTAAAAAAGTACCATTTTGTTATGAAAGTTATACATTTGTTATATAGATATACCAATGAACCAGAATGCTCATAGATTATAAAATAAAATGAGTTAAGCCAGATTGATGATAAACTTATATAACAAAAGAATCATCATTTTTAGAGAATTAACAGTTTAAGTCCAAAATTTAACAGAGAAAATAAAACTTAGTTAGAATTTTATTTTATTTGTTTTCCAGTAAGCATCTATATATGCCAGATGATGTGATGCCTGTTGCAGATCCAAAGAAATGGGACACAGTTCTGACTTTTAAGTAACTCAATATCTATCGGCTTTCTATAATTTAGGATAGGTAATCATAGACTCAAATTATGTATAGATTAGGAAAATGTGGAGGGGGGAAGGGAGCATTCAAGAAGTAGTATGAAGTGGATGATATTTGAACTGAGTTAGAAGGATGCAATGGAATCAATGAGGATAGCAAAAGGGTGTGGGAGTGGTTGTGGGCTGTGAGTTCCAGGTTAAGGTAACACCAGAAGCACAGATGTAGGTCTGTGAAAACTCCTGGCCAATTGAGCTTATGTAGCTTCAATAGTAGAGCTCAAGAACTTCTGAGATGTGGGAGGAGATGAGGCTGGAGTGTGGAGGTGACTACTAAAAGGCTTTGAGTCTTATACAAATACAAAGTCTTTAATGACAATGAGAAATAATACAAAGATTTGCAGTAGGAAAGTTTATGATTGAATTTTGTTTTGTTTTTAGAAAAGTCAGTATGCTGCTCAAAATAGGTGTGAATGAGGAGATCAAGGCCAGTTAGAAACATATTGTAGAGTCCAGGGAAGAGGTTATGTTGGGAGGAATTAAGCCACAGAAGAGGGAAGACATAGGAAAAGATACATTAAATAAAGAGGTATGATTGATAGGATGGGATTACTGATGAGATGGAAAATGATGCAAAAAAAAAAGAGGGACATAATATTATAGGCACCCCTAAGAGACAAAGTTTCTTTTTAGGTGGGGAATCACAAAAGTCTACATTAAGATCTCACTTCAGGCAGCCTGAGAAGGATGGATGGGTAAGGTTTTAACAGGCACTAATAGGGGCAAATATGCTTTAAATAGAAGGACCTATATATGCAAAGCCACCCATTCAAAGGTGCATATGTAGCAAATGGTAATTTGAATAACTGTTTGGTCAGCTCAGCCAATGTGCCAGTCAGATTGCATCGTGCAAAATGAGTTATGTCTTATTCATCTGAAATTTTCTATTAAACCACTTGCCTGTATTGTTGTTACTATGATCTACTATGATGTTACTTGCTTTTGTCCAATAATATTTCATAATAAATGAGAAAATTAGGAGAGGTCCTGTTACTTCATAGTATTTTAATTACTTTGTGTCAAGTGTTGAAAAATGAGTATGCATTATAGTTGGTAACATACCATGGTATCACTAAGTATCTTGCCTCATTCTTCTTATAGACATGGCCAAATTGTTGGAGGGTATTAAATTTCCACAGAGGCAAGTGGCTTGAAGACAAGTGAAGCTGAAGACCATTGGCATCCATAGTATCTCTTGTTAAAAAATATGCTTTCTGAAACAAAAATTCTTGAAAGAGAAGGAAGGAGTTGTACAGGTTAACCTCCATTTGCTAATCCTAGATTCATCCTCTGTCCTCTGTCCTTTTCTTTCATGCTCTGTGTGGAAGGATTGACCTTGAGAACTGCATCACCCATATTTCTCTGTCTTCTGCCTTCTATCAGATTCATCCAGTGGGACTCATCAACACAGGGCAAGAGAAAACATGAGTCAAAGCATATCTTACCCCACTCCTTGCCTGAGTCAGCACCATGGTTTTAGCAGTGGCTAAATCACACCATAACTGCTGCTCCTGTTGACCATCTCCTGCTCTGTGGTAGAATATTCACTGAGGTCCAGAAACACTGTTTCCTTCCCTTGCCCCTTCAAAGCTGTACCATTTTCACTACAAGAGTGACTTCTCTAATCCTTTCTCCATCAAATTATCTCCAAACAAGTTATTTTGGTTAAAATGCTGTTTCCTGCTGGGACTAAGTCTAAAATAGCACTTATCATTTATTGAATTCTTACTATGTGATACCATGCTAATAATGACTCTAACATGAAATATCTCAATCTATATATTATCACTGAGAATGAGAAAAATTTACTCAATGTTGACTGATGTGGGAACAAGTGGATACAGATCTTATCCAATGTGTAATTCATAGGAAACAGTAAGACATATTGCCATCCAGCACATAAATGATTATATATTTTATGTATTTTTGGTAGAATTATCCCTATAAATTTCATAATTTGATGACATTATAGTATTATTTTTAAAATGTAATTTCAGATTGTTCATTGCTAGTATACATAAATATAATAGCTATTACTGTTCTTGTACTGCATAACTCTCTAAAAGTTTTCGGATGCTTTTTCTGTCAATTTCATGATTATCTACATGCATGATTATGTAATCTATGAATAAAGGTAGTTCTATATATTCTTTACAATCTGGATGCTATTTCTTTTTTATTTTCTTACATATTCACACCCTCTAACTTTTAGCACAAAGTTGAATCAAGTGGTTTGGGCAAACATCAATTACTTTGGGGGAAGGGAGTATTTCAGTATTTGACCATTAAGTATAATATTGGCTATAATTTTTTTTATTCATTTCCTTTAGGAGATGAAGAAGTTCCTTTCTATTCATAGTTTGATGAGGTTTTATCAGGAATAGATGACAGATAATGAAAATGCTTTTACTGCATCTACTGAGACAATCCTATTATTTCTCTTTATGGTTCTACCCATTTTTGTTTCATGTATTTTAAAGCTGTGTTATTAGGTACCTAACTATTTATTAATATATATGTATAAATTCTCAATAAATAAATATTAGCCAAATCCATCAGTAAGTGAAAGGATAGTGCCCAAAAATCATGATGGATTTTTTTTTTCAGGAATATAAGATTAGTTTAACAATTGAAAATCAATTAATAAAATTCACCACATTATCAGGTTAAGGAGAAAAAGACTGAAATTACCTCAATAGGTAAAGCAAAGGGGGTGCTAAAATTTAACTCCCATTCATGATATTAAATTATTAGGAAGTGAGAAATAGAAATATTCTTATTTTATATCAGGTATTTATAAGAAAATCCAATTGTAAATGGCATACTTAATCATAAAATAAAATTTCTCCCTTGCATCAGGAACAAGATATGGAAAACTGTTACTACCTTTTTATTTTTTTGAGAGCGAGAGAGTGCACACGTTCGTGGAAGCAAGTGTGCCCCTGCGCCAAGTTGGGGAGAGGCAGAGGGAAAGGGAGAGAGAGACTATTGAGCAGGCTCTGCGTTCATCTCATGACCTTGAGAGCATGACCTGAATTGAAATAAGGAGTCATACAATTAACTGACTAGGTGTTCCGCTTTGCCATTTTTGTTCATGGTACCGGATATTCTAGTCAGTGTTAAAATAAAAACAAAATAACTGAAAGGCAAAATAATTGTAAAGGGAGAAATAAGAAGTATAATTCTTATCATTCAAAACATGCATCAAAGCATATATAGAAAATGCAAAGTAACTTATAGACAAATTATTAGAATTAAGTGATTTAAAAAGTTCTCTACTTGCAGGGTTCACTTGAAACGTTGATTTCTATATGCAGCCAACAATTAGAAAATAAAGTGTAAAAGATACAATTTTTAATAATATAAAACATTACATGTTCAGTAATTAGTGAATAATGGGTAAGAGTTTTCACAGAGAACTACAACATATTACTGAGAGATAATAAAGATCTAAATACAGGGAATGGTATTCCATACTCATGAACAGGCAGACACAATATCATAAACATGTCAATTCTGCCCCAATTGATTTATATACTTAATGAAATCCTAGTTAAAATCCTGACAGGAGTGTGTGGGTAGGGGGGGTGGGGGGAACATAGAAGCTTATTCTAAAATGTATATGGAACTGCAAAGGGCCAAAAAACAATCATGCAGTCTTGGAGAAGAATAAATTTGGATGACTTTTATTATCAATTATTAAGATATTTTGAAGTACAATTTATTAAAATTGTATAGTATTAACACAAGGAAAGAAAAATAATTAAATAGAAAAGAGGTTAGAAAGAGACATATATGGGAATGCTTGATATAGGACACTGGTGAACTGGCAAAGAAGGGGGAAAATAAGAGTAGTGTTTTAAATAAATGGCATAGGGTCCATTGGATATCCTCTATGGAAAGAAGTGAAATTGAACTTTTATGTCATGCGATATACAAAAATATGACCAAGCATATTATAAACTCAAATGTCAAAGATAAATGATATTATATCTTAATGAGTTCAGGTAGCCAGGTATATTTTAAATAAGACACACAATTAATTAACTGTATAGAAAAGATTGATCAATTGGAGTACATTAAAATTAAGGACTTCTTTTTGTCAAAATACTTCATTAAAAGAAGAAAGGGAAAATCACAGATTGGGACATGGTCTTTGCTATGTTTAATTCACATTCAGAATATATAAAGAATTGGTGAAAATCAATAAAAGACAGTCATATTAGTTTTCTTTTGTGACCATACAACTTACTACAGATTTAGTAGTTTCAAACAATACAAATTTGTTATCCTGAAGTTCACAGGTCTGAAATCTGTTATAGGTCAGGCTGTGCTAAAATCAGTGTTAGCAGGGCTGTATTCCTTTCTTCAGGCACCAAGGGATGAGTCATTTCCTTGCTCACTTAGGTGTTGGTAGGTAGAATTCAGTTGTGTGCAGTTGTGAAGCTGAAGACTCCATACCACCGAGAGCAGCTAGGGACTGTCGTTAGCCCCTAGAGGCATCTCTTTGGTTCTTTCAAGGGTACATTTCAGCATAAGCAACAGGGTATAAAATATTTTTCATGCTTCTATCACTCTAACCTACTTAACTTCCATTCTTACTTTAAGACTACCATGTGAGGTCTTAAACTGGACCCACCTAGAATATCCAGAATAATTTCCCCATCTCAAGTCCTTCACCTTAAGCACATCTACAAAGCTCATTTTGCCATGTAAGGTGACATATTTACATATTTACCAATTCCAGGCATCAAGATGTGGACATTCTGGGGACCCATTTTTCTGCCTATCACAACAGTCAACCTAATTTTAAAAAATGAGCTAGTGACTTGAACAAGAACATTACAAATAAGATATCTCATTGGTTATTTAACATTAAAAAATGAATCACTCTCATTAATTACAAGGGAAATGCTAATTAATCTAAGTCAATGATACTATACACCAACCAGAATGGTCAATTTTTAAAAGACCAAAAATATTGAGTGTTGGTAAGAATAAGATACAACTGAAACCCTCATCCATTCTTCATAAGTTGGCAAAATTATAGAATCCTTTTGGAACACCGTTTATCCGTATCTACTAAAGTTGAGCATAAGTATATCCGAGAGTGCATCAATCCAACTTCTAGGCATACTTCCAGTAGTATGTATATGTGTAACAAATATGTGCACAAAATATTCATGGTAGCATTATTTGTAATAAAATCTGGAAATAACATATCTACTGATAGAGCTCATAAATACAATATTGGTGCATTCTTACAATGGAATAATATATAGTAATAAGAATGAATGAACTACCTCATATAACAAAATGGATAAATCTCATAGACATAATATCAAATAAAAGATTACAGAAATAAAAGAGTACACATATACAGCATAATCATATTTTTATATATTTAAATATAGGAATAATTTATATACTAGAATAGTGATTATTTTTGGAAGGAGGATTAGGGTACTTCTTAGGTGTTTTCAATATTCTGTTTTTTTCATTTGTATGAAGTTGACACAGCTATGTTCACTTTGTGAAATTCATCAAGGTTTACGTTTATGATAATATTTGCTTTTTGTATTAAATTATATTTTTTAAATACTGAACAGCTTATATCCCTGGGAACAGAGGGACAGCCTTGCTTCTGAGGTTGCCAGTATCCCTGCTGGATGGAACCTGTCAACTGCTCCACTTTATACAGCTAGAAATGCTATCTGAACAAGGAGGGAGCAGTAGGGACCAGACAGATGAACAAGTCCTACTCCTGCTGCACTACAGTTCCCTGTCCCTGGAGAAGTGTTTTTTTTTTTTTCCTTTTTTATTTACTTATGTGTTTATTGAATACCATGTTGTTATACAAAAGACTCTGTGTGGTCAAAAATAAAAAGACACTGATATTGGAAGAAAGGGATGGAAAAAATGAGAAGGTGAGCCAGGTGGGCCTGGAGAAGCCACTTGATTCCTAAGAGACAGTTGTTCCAATGCCAACAGACTACTGCCCCAGGAGAGCTCACACCTAGGGTTGCTGAATCTCATCTCTCAAAAGATGACATAAGTGGAGATGTACTGACTTATAAATATCATAAACTTAATATTTGTAGAAATCTCAATTTTGGATCTCTGATGTTAGAAGTCAGGCAGTGGATTTCTTTGGAGGGGTAAAAATGACTGGGAATGGACATATGGGGATTGCTGGGAAGGTTCTGTGTCTTGATCTGGGCTGGTTAAATGGGTATGTTAGTTTGTGAACATTTCATGGAGTTATACATATATGTGAAATGGTTAGGAAGGTAACATCTAAAGTCAAAGCATAGTCTGGAGCTGTTTCTCTTCAACTACAGTAATATTCAGATATCTTTTAAAATGAAACTTTCCATAAATTCTTCATGTCCTGTGGAATTCAGGAAAATGGCTCTAGATATAATGATCTAGACATGTTGCAAAACAAAGAGGCCAGAATGAAAACAATCAAACAAACAAAAAACTGAGTGCAGAGGCAAGAACCTGAGGATTGGTTTGGAGGAAGGAGGGGTGAAGATGAGTGTAATTGAACCAAGAGTATATGGGCAGGTTCTTGTGCCCCTATCTAACTCGGGCACTTGCTTTTGTGTGCATGCGTGTGCATGTGAGTGTGTGTGTGTGTGTGTGTGTGTGTGTGTGTGTGTGTGTGAGGTAGAATATGAGTGTCTTGATTGCATTTATATTGGTAAGGATGAAAAGCATGTTCTGATTCTGATTTGGGACATAGTGTCCTGAATGTTTCTGTGCCATTTATGGGGATTTCAGGCTGGTGAACACCACCACTTATGGGCACAAAATAAGGCTATGATATTAATAAAATTTTGTTTAAACACAGCAGAAAAATAGATTTGGGAAGTAAGATATAATTCCTGGTTTTACACATGTACAATAAATATAAAAAACTAGCAATTAGATGTTGATTGTTAGGATCAATTCTTACATATGTTGTTGCATTTCTGCCCAGTAATGACCCTGCTAAATGCATATAATTACATTTATTTATCATCCATAAAAGTGTATTTCTCAAGCATTATCTTTCCTCAGAAGCCTATCCTACTGAGGTAAAATCGATAACTCTAAAATGGTCCATCTTCCTTCACCTCCACCATTACCTTACTTCATATTGCAGAAATTATGACCTATATTTGGGTTTATATCTATCCTGTCTTTACATTGTAAATGACTTTAACAAGGGATTCTATGTTGCTCATCTCCCAGAGTTCTATCCAAGTGACTGGCTTATAGGAGTTCTCAGTAAATGTTTGTTGAAAGAATGAAAAGAATATGGACACTAGAAGTAAGAAAGGCCAACTTCCCTGGGGCAAAAGTCATCCATACTGAATTTGAACCCAGCTCTTTGTGATTCTAATTCCAAACTTTTCTATTAAATCACACTAAATGAACATCAAACCTCACTGCATTTGTCAGTTTCTGCTATTGAAAATGGGAAACACTTCTGTCTCTAATACTACTTTTACCTCACATCCACATTTGGATTTGCATTGGGCTTTCAGGTGCCAGCCAAGGTGCCTGCTGCCCAGGAAATAATGCACATGGGCAAATGCCAGTTTTATATAATTTAGGAGAAAGAACTGCATTTGAGATAATTTACATAAAAATAAAATTTGTGCCTGTCTCTACAGAATAGGCTCTGGTCAACAGAGCACAAATCAATCTGTTTGCTCTTAAATTTAAATTTCCATAAGTCATTACATAGCTCATAATCACATTGATGTAACTGAATTGAATTTGAAGAGATTATTCTGTGTGAGAAGGGACTTCCAAGCTATTTAAACTGCTGCTATTCAATAGATAAGGCCTCTCAAATCTGACCTCTGTTTTATATTAAATTTGTGACCTAATTTTCATTTTTCTCTGGGTTCTCATTTTCTCAGATGAAGAGGTCTTAGAAGCTTTCACACCAGCACTTTTACATTAGCATTTGCAGACAGAAGGATAAAGAAAGATGTGCATTCAGATGCTGGAAGAGGGTGTGATAGCAAATTAGTTAATCAAATGGACATATTCCATTTTAAATATGGGCTCCACACATAGTAACTCTTTGTCTTTGGGCAAGTTGCTGAGCCTCTCTAGGCTTCAACTTCCCTCTCTGTATTATGCGGATAGTATTAGGGTCTACTTCACATAATTTATATAAGACTTTAATGAAAGCCTAGACCAGAGCCTGTTAAATGGTAAGCAATCTATGTTAGCCAACTCATGACAATTACTATTGTCATTATATAACTGTTACAAATTTGTATTATTAGTTTTAAATGTCACACACACACACACACACACACACACAAATAAAACAGTTGAAGAACAGAGTAAATTGGGAAAGATCCAGATAAAATGCTGAGCATTCAGTTTCAGCTTTTTGTCATAATACTTATTTACATTTTCCTAGCACCTTACATATTTAATTAAAATTTTTATATTGATTTATTTATTTTGAGAGAGAGAAAGCATGAACAGGGGAGGGACAGAGAGAGAGGAGAGAGAGTCCCAAGCAAGCTCCATGCACTATCATGGCAGAGCCTGACATGGGATTTGATCCCACAAACAAACCATGAGATCATGACCTGAGCCAAAATCAAGAGTCGGATGCTCAATGACTGAGCCACCCAAGCACCCCCACCTTACACATTTTAAAACACTTTAATTTATTTCATTAGGTCTCTCAAAGCAATCTTTTATTAAAATTATATCATTTTTTATATACTATTTTAAGAATATATTATCCTTCTAATTGAACAGATGAGGGAAAAAGCACCTTAAGAAGTTAAATGAATTCTCTAAAGTGGTAATAAACTGGCCAAACTTGAGTGTTCTAAATCTCAAGCAAGTCCTCTTAGTATAAATGAGCTTTGTCCTGCTAGCCCTTTGAATAAGGGTCATATAGGTTGAGGGTCGTGACTCCACTGACGGACCAGAAGTGAAATTGGAAAGGAACAAATATGGCGATGTATCAAGTATGACACACAAAATCAAGAATTGGTATAGTTTTCATGCCCATGAGTAATTCCTTATGGAATAGTATACAACTCCTTCCTTCATTGATTCTGTATTTCAGTACAAAATTATTGAAGTACTGTGTGCAAGACAGAGTGTACTGTGACTACACTAAATGCTATAGGGAATTTTTAATAAATTTCACATGCGTCTTTATCTTCAGACACCAACATCCTATGGCACTTGTTTAGAAGTTTTTAGAGAGGAGATCTATCTTTTCTTATTAAAACAAAATCTTATATGCTATCCCCTATATAATAGACATGAAAATTGTTAATTCCTTTAGGCAATCTTTCATTTTTTATGGACTTTCTGAGATATCATCACAGAATCATAGAACAAGTTCCGTATACTAGAAAAAAAAAGGAAACTACTTTAAAGAAAAAATTTCTGCTTTTTCTCAGGACAACATAGTAGAAGCAGTAATCATTAAGTAAAATTCTCAAAGAGAAGTGTTTTGTTTTTGTTTTTGTTTTTGTTCCCCCCCTCCCCCAACCAAGTCAAGAATAATACCTTGAAGATCTGGCTTCCCAGGTCCATATTGAAATGATATTTTCACTAAAAACCTTGTGCGTCTGATGTTACTAGTTGTTATTTTTTAATTAAAATTATGCTTATAATTGTTTTTAAAGGAAGGACATTTACTCTAATAGGATTAAAGTAGAAAGAAATCATTTAAGGAATCTTCATCCTCATACATTTTTTTCTTATTTGTATTTATATTCAACTAGCAAATGTTCTTAGTATCTAAATAAAAATACAATTGACAAAATTTAAGTGATAAACAAGTTTATTTTTTGCTGTCCTTTAGTTATGAAGTTTAGGCAAATTAAAAAATAAAACAAGCAACAGAGAAGTTCAGTAGAGTTGAGGCAGGAGCTTATGGTAGTTATTTCAGGAAGTGAGAACTCTGTAGTTTATGAATTATGAAGTAATTGTGGTATAAGTGTAATATTTTTATTTTATATTAATTAATTTATTCCATGAATAAGAATACATACACTGTGCCATATTCTGCCCCACATTTGTCAGTTCATAAGGCAAATGAAAATAACGATATTTGGTTATTTTCCTTAAAAATTATTAGCAGTAAATATTTGGTGCTTAATTAAATGCTGAATCAGTTCCAATATATCAAAATTAAAATAAAAAAATTTAAAGGAATAAATATTTTATGAGTTTAGGCAAACTTAAATTTGTACGTTTACTAGAAAATAAATGTGATGGAAATAGGAAATTTGAGTAAGTCCAAATTATAATTAGAAAGTGCCTTCTTGGGGCGCCTGGGTGGCTCATTGGGTTAAGCATCCGACTTCGGCTCAGGTCACGATCTCGCGGTCCGTGAGTTCGAGCCCCGCGTTGGGCTCTGGGCTGATGGCTCAGAGCCTGGAGCCAGCTTCCAATTCTGTGTCTCCCTCTCTCTCTGCCCCTCCCCCATTCATGCTCTGTCTCTCTCTCTCAAAAATAAATAAACGTTAAAAAAATTTTTTTTTAAAAAAGAAAGTACCTTCTTCTCACCAAAATAGAAATATACCCTTGTTCTATACAAACATTGTTTGGGAAAATGAATTATCTAGATCTAGGAAATATAATTGTCAGCTAGACAGGCTGCTAGAATATTAGATTAAATGGACACAGAATTGGAACTTTTGAGAGATTTTCTATCCAAACAATCATGGAAACCCCTGCTTCCCGGGGAGTGTTCCTTGTCTCTTTGATTGGATCATGAGCGCTGTGAACAAGAATGCATGTACATATGTGCATATGCCTCTCTGTATGCTTTGTAATTAATATGTCCATTAAAAAATGATTCCCCCATAATTCATATTTGACCTAAGACGTCTCCTCTGAAAAATCTTATTTATAGGTATAATATTGGCTTTTAATTTGACAGTATTAACACAGATACCAGGAAAAGATAATGTCTACCTAGACGAGGATTTAATGGTGAAGTAAGTGATGCAGAGTGGAGAGTGGGTATTTAGAATAAATGAACAAAAGAAAAAATAGACAAAGGCATTTAAGAACTATCCCCACCAATTCTGAGTTTCTTCGCTATTCTGGTAAGGCAAAGTAGATGATTAAATCCAGAAATGTATTATAGGTACCTTCATATTGGTTGAACTGTGCATTCGTATTTATTTTTCTGTTAATTGCTAATGAGCAATGATTTAGAAAGAGGGTTCTAAAGCTAGAACAAACAATCCTAAAATTTGAACCCCATCAAAGTCCCCGAATAGCCAAAGAAATGTTGAAAAAGAAAACCAAAGCAGGAGGCATTACAATCCCTGACTTTAGCCTCTACTACAAAGCTGTAATCACCAAGACAGTATCATACTGGCACAAAAACAGATACATAGACCAATGGAATAGAATAGAGAACCCAGAATTGGACCCACAAATGTATGGCCAACTAATCTTTGACAAAGCAGGAAAGAGTAGCCAATGGAAGAAAGACAGTCTCTTTAACAAATGGTGCTGGCAGAACTGGACGGCAACATGCACAAGAATGAAACTGGACCACTTTCTTACACCATACACAAAAAATAAACTCAAAATGGATGAAAGGCCTAAGTGTGAGACAGGAAACCATCAAAACCTTAGAGGAGAAAACAAGTATCAACCTCTTTGACCTCGGCCGCAGCAATTTCTTGCTCAACACATTTCCAAAGGCAAGGGGAATAAAAGCAAAAATGAACTATTGAGACCTCATCAAGATAAAAAGTTTCTGTACTGCAAAGGAATCTGTCAACAAAATTAAAAGGCAACTGATAGAATGGGAGAAGATATTTGAAAATGACATATCAGATAAAGGGTTAGGATCCAAAATCTATAAAGAACTTACCAAACTCAACACCTGAAAAACAAATAATCCGGTGAAGAAAAGGGCAGAAGACATGAATAGACACTTTTCCAAAGAAGACATCCAGATAGCCAACAGACATATGATAAGATGCTCAACATCACTCGTTATCAGGGAAGTACAAATCAAAACCACATTGAGATACCACCTCATGCCGGTCAGAGTGGCTAAAATTAACAACTCTGGAAACAAGAGATATTGGCGAGGATGTGGAGAAACAGGAACCCTCTTGCACTGTTGGTGGGAAATAAACTGGTGCCCTGGAAAACAGTGTGGAGGTACCTCAAAAATTAAAAATAGAACTACCCTATGACCCAGAAGTAGCAATACTAGGAATTTATCCAAAGGATGCAAGAGTGCTCATTCATAGGGGCACTTGCATCCCAATGTTTATAGCAGTGCTTTCAACAATAGCCAAATTATGGAAAGAGCCCAAATATCCATCAACTGATGAATGGATAAAGAAGATGTGGTTTATATATACAATCGAATACTACTTGGCTTTGAGAAAGAATGAAATCCTGCCATTTGCAACAACATGGATGAAACTGGAGGGTATTCGGCTAAGTGAAATAAGTCAGTCAGAGAAAGACAGATATCATATGTTTTCACTCATATGTGGAACTTGAGAAACTTAAACAGAAGACCTGGGAGAAGGGAGGGGGAAAAATAGTTTCAAACAGAGAGGGAAGCAAACCATAAGAGACTCTTAAATACAGAAATCAAACTGAGGGTTGATGGGGGTGCCAAGGGAGAAGGGAAAAAAGGGTGATGGGCTTTGAGGAGGGCACTTGTTGGGATGAGCACTGGGTATTGTATATAAGCAATGAATCATGGAAATCTACCCTCGAAATCAAGAGCACACTATATACACTGTATGTTAGCTAACTTGACAATAAATTATATTAAAAAAAATAGTTGTAATGGGGGCCCCCTGGCTGGCTCATTTGGTAGAGCATGTGACTCTTGATCTCAGGATTGTGAGTTTGAGCTCCATGTTGGGTATGGAGATTACTGAAATAAATAAATCTTCAAAAACAAGCAAACAACAACAACAAAACAAAAGAAAGAAAGAGAATTCTAGAGTTTAACAGCTTGGATTTGTATCTGAACTTGACCCCTGACTAGCTGAGTGACTTTGAGTAAATGACTTAACATCTCTGTGCCTGAAATTCTAATCTTTAAAATGAGAATAAGAATAGTAATTACCTCAGCGTTTCATTAAGATCATAACTATAAAATGTATAGAAGTGTTGCTAGTACATGTTAAGAACACAGCGTTACTACATTAATAATAACTATTATATAATAACTAATGTGTAGCACATTATATATATATATAATGGTATTTATATATGTATGGTATTATATATATATATATGTATATATATATATATATATATATACATATATATATATATAAAATGGTATTAATTAGGGTAGTAACACTACATGACAGGTTTTGTGGCTATGAATGTTCCAAGTTGATTTCCTTTGCAAGTACTTTTCAGGACTTGTACCCTTCTACCTTCACATAAAATCACAAATTACGTGCATCTGAAGCCATAATATTTTCAAACATTTTGTTCTCAGCAATTCCCTCACTGAAACATACCCCAGGGAAATAATGTGACATATCTAGGAGCATTTTGCTCAAAATGTTAATTACAGGATTGGAATACTATACCACCATTAAAATAAAATATTTAAATTCCTTAATGTGTTAAGAAAAATAAAACGCTGGAATGAAGTATGGAGATGTGTAACTGGAGGTATATTTAAAAGGAAGAATATGAAATACTTATTCACCAATGACCTGTATTATTTTTCTAAACTTATTATAATTATTCGTTAGAATATAAACGTGTGCATATGTGTATGTATGTTTCTGTGGGTATCTGTCTAAACAGAAACTGCATAGGAAATATCTAAATGGATTATATAAATTCTAAATCTATTCTGGCTTATAAACAACCTAGGTATCAACAAGATCACACTTTCCTCCAGGGAATAAAGCAATGTTAGGGACAAGTATTTTTGAACAGTATCTCTAAACAGCTTTTCATTATTGTAGAAAGCCAGTGGCTTCATGTAGAGGAGTCACTGGTCTGTGGAGTACACTTAGGAAATGCTGCCCTACTCTATTAAAACAGACCAGAGCAGTTCTTTTTCCTCCCTTCTCTCTCCATCCCAAACCATCGCTCACAGAACTAATGTTTTGAATGTGAAGACATGAAGAAACTGAGATTCAAAAAAATTACTTTCCAAATGTCATTCAACTAGGAGGTGGTGAACTAAAACTCTTTCATCTCTCACTAAACATTAATTGAGGCCCTGATACATTTAAAACACAGATATATATGGTAAATTGAACATGAATACTTTCACATGATGCTCACTGTGTAATGGGGTTCAAAAAATTAAACAATCAGCTATTACTCAATAGGTTAAGTGCTGCAAGAGAAATAGCACATGATTATTGAAATTTATTCAACACATATTTGTTAAATGCCCCCTATGCATTTACCCCAGCTAGATGTTATCACAGCAAAAGTTAGTAAGATAAACTCTATCTTGAGGTGCTTATGATTTAGTGGAGAATGTCAATATGAACTGACTATTTCAATATAGTATGGTAATAGTGATAATATCTAACATTTTTTTGAGTGCTTACTACTTAGTAAGCACTATTTAAAAAAAATTTTTAGTTAACATACAAGGCAATATTGGTTTCAGCAGAATTCAGTAATTTATCACTTACAATACCCAGCACTGATCACAAGTGCCCTCCTTAATATCCATTACTTACCTAGCCCATCTCCCACCCAGCTTCCTCCATCAATCCTCACTTTGTTCTCTGTCATTAAGTGTCTTTCCTGGTTTGTTTCTCTCTCTTCTCTTCCCCCTCCACTTCCTATAAGCACAACTATTTAGTTTCTTAAATTCTACATATGAGTGAAATCATATGGTATTTGTATTTCTCTGATTGACTTATTTCCCTTAGTGTACTACATTCTTTGCAAATGGCAAGATTTCATTCTTTTCGATGGCCAAGTAATGTTCCTTTGTTTGTTTATACACACACACACACACACACCACATCTTCTTTATCCATTCATCAATTGATGGACAGTTGGGCTTCCTCCATAGTTTTGCTATTGTTGATAATGGTGCTATAAACATTGGGGTGCATGTTCCCCTTTGAATCTGTACTTTTGTATCCTTTTGGGTAAATACTAATAGTGCAATTGCTGATTCATAGGTTATTTCTATTTTTAATTTTTTGAGGAACCCCCATACTGTTCTCTAGAGTGTCTGCACCAGTTTTCATTCCCACCAACAATGCAAGAGAGTTCCTCTTTCTCCGCAGCTTCACTAACATCTGTTGTTGCCTGAGTTATTAGTTAGCCATTCTGACAGGTGTGAGGTGGTATCTCATTGTGGTTTTGATTTGTATTTCCCTGATGATGAGTGGTGTTGAGCATCTTTCTCATGTGTCTGTTAGCCACCTGATGTCTTCTTTGTAAAGTGTCTTTATGTTTTCTGCCCATTTCTTAATGGGTTGTTTTTTGGGTGTTGAGTTTGATACTTATTTATAGATTTTGTATACTAACCCTTTGTATGATATGTCATTTGCAAGTATCTTCTGGCATTCTGTAGGCTGCCTTTTAGTTTTGTTGATTGTTTCCTTTGCTTTGTGGAAGCTTTTTATCTTGATAGAGTCCCAATAGTTCATGTATCCCTTGCCTTCAGCAACATGTCTAGTAAGAAATTGCTATGGCTGATGTTAAAGAGATTGCTGTCTGTGTTCTCCTTCCTCTAGGATTTGATAGTTTCCTGTCTCACATTTAGGTCTTTCATCCATTTTGAGCATATTTTTGTGTGTGGTATAAGAAAGTAGTCCAGTTTCGTTCTTCTGTATGTTGCTGTCCAGTTTTCCCAACACCATTTTTTGAAGAGACTTTTTTTCCATTGGATATTCCTTCCTGTTTTGTCAAAGGTGAGTTAACCATATGGTTGTGGGCCCATATCTGGTTTTTCTACTCTGTTCCACTGATCTATATGTCTGTTTTTGTGCTACCATTCTGTCTTGATTACTTTAGCTTTGCAGTATAGCTTAAATTCCAGAATCATGATGCCTCTAATTTTGTTTTATTTTTTCAGGATTGCTTTGGCTATTCACGGTCTTTTATGGCTCCATATAAATTTTAGGATTGTTTGTTCTAGCTATGCAAAAAATACTGGTGGTATTTTGGTAGGGACTGAATTAAATGTGTAGATTGCTTTTGGTAGTATAGATATTTTAACCATGTTTGTTCTTCCAATTCATGAGCATGGGATGCCTTTCCATTCCTTTGTGTCATCTTCAGTTTCTTTCATCAGTGTTTTATAGTTTTCAGAGTACAAATCTTTTTTTTAGTTAGATTTATTCCTGGTTATCTTACTGTTTTTGGTGCAATTGCAAGTGGGATCAATTCCTTGATTTCTTTTTCTGCTGCTTTGTTATTGGTATAAAGAAATGCAACAGATTTCTGCACGTTGATTTTATATCCTGTGGCTTTGCTGAATCGTGTATGCATTCTAACAACTTTCTGGTGGGGCCTTTTGGATTTTCTACATAGAGTATCATGTCACCTGCAAATAGTAAATGTTTGACTTCTTTCTTGCTGATTTATATGCCCTTTATTTCTTTTTGTTGTTAGATCGCTGAGGCTAAGACTTCCAGTACTATGTTAAGTAGTAATGGTGAGAGTGGACATCCTTGTCTTGTTCCTGACCATAGGGGAAAAGCTGTCAGGTTTTCCTCTTTGAGGATAATGTTAGCTTTGGTTTTGTATATGTGCTTTATGATGTTGAGGTAAGCAAAAATCTCTTAACAAACAAGAGTTCTGGGCCAGATGGTGTCCCAGGAGAATTATACCAGACATTTAAAGAAGAGTTAATTCTTCTCAAACTGTTCCAAAAAATAGAAATGGAAGGAAAACTTCCAAATTCATTCTATAAATTCAGCATTACCTTGATTCCAAAACCGACCAAGACCCCACTAAAAAGGAGAATTATAGGCCAATATCCCTTATGAACACAGATGGAAAAATTCTCAACAAGATACCAGCAAATCAAATTGAACAACACATAAAAAGAGTTATTCACCATGATCAAGTGGGATTTATTCCTGAGCTGCAGGTCTGGTTCAATAATTGCCAACCAATCAACACGATACATGACATTGATAAAAGAAAGGATAAGGACCATATGATCCTGGCGATAGATGCAGAAAAGCATTGATAAAATACAGTATCCAGTCTTGATAAAAAACCTTCAACAAAGTAGGGGTAGATGGAATATTTAGGTACTATTTTAAGTACTTTGTGTATTTCATTCAATCCTCATAACAAAGCTTAAGGTCAATACTCCCCTGAATATAGATGTGGTTAATGGAGCAGAGAGTGTTTGAAATAACTTGTCCTAGGTTACCCAGATAGAAGGTTGTGGAGCTGGAATATGGATGCAAGCATCTGACTGTGGAGCCTATGCTATTATCTGTATGCCAAACTGCCTTTAAAACCTCTTAGAAAAATAAATTCTGGTTAATATAGGGCCTAACATACATAAAAACATTATAAACACTTAGGGCTTAAAACTGTTGTTCAGGTAGAGTAATAAAAGTCCTAGTTACATGGGACAGGCCCATTTTATACCTGTTATTGGATATCTGTTCAGCTTAGCATCTTTCTCTGATCCTTAATTTATTTCAATAAAGTGTCACATAATGACTGCATTAAGATGACCCAGGATGAATTTGGTAGTCTTCCACTTGAGAGTTCAGGATTCTGTCATGATCTCATATAATGATGTAAGAGATGCATGGGCAGAATACAGAATTCTCACCCCAACAGAGGATTAAATTTAAAAGATGACTCAAAATAACCTCTTTCTTTTCCTGACTTTTTTCAGACACAGGGTAACTGTAGAGGATAGTATGCAGAGCTAAGGGTGATAAAAAATGATGCATACTGAGAAGGTAGCCGCCAGAGCCAGCTAAGTCCTTCTGGTCTCAGTTAGTGGCATTTGATAGTATTACCATTGTTGAACATGTAATAATGGCTTGGGCTATGGATTGTCAAAGTCGCAAGGCTGCCAGGCTGCCAGTTGGTAGCTTAAGTGAGAAACGTGGGGAAATGCAGGTTAATAAATGTTAAATATGTGCAGAAAATTGAGTCTTGAGTGCTGCCATCAAGAGAATAGGGGTTTATCTAGGTGTTCTTGTTGCAGTGTTTTTGTCATTTATTGAACAGCATATAATCGATAACTATTTTCTTATTTGGTAATACAGTTACATTTTAAATTAAGTTGTTTTAGTTGTAATGAGCTTTTAAAAAGCACAAAATAACATGTTTAAGATTTTACAGAGTCCTTTGTTTCTCAAGAAAGCTGATAATGAAGTATGACTTAAAGTATTTTGGGTTTCTGAATATCTGCCATGGGGCTTGATGTAGTATCAACAACCACATGAGAGCCAGAAGATACATCACTGCTAACAAAGCATTAACATTTTTAGCAGTTTGTTTTTATTTTAGAAGATTAAGCTTGAATACATCAATTTAATACAGGCAGCAGCAAAAAGTACCACATATATCAGTGTCTGAAGTATGGCTTTCAGTGACCTTAGATGATTGTTTTGTTAATTAGGTTTGCTTACTTTTGTTTCCAAGATTCTTATAGATATATGTAAAGTGCAGAAGTAGCTGGTAATATATTGGTTCTATTTACAGAAGAACTTCACATATAGGTAAAAATAAGGTCAGTTTTATATCAGTCGCATTCAAAGCTTCAAATAGAAAATAATTTGTTTTTAGTAGTGGCTCAAATTTTCATCTAATTATAGAATTAAAGTTTTGAAAGTTCATTCCATCAAAAGTAGAATACCTGGTATTATTTTGAATTTTTTCTAATTTTGTTTGAACAATTAAACCTGAAGGTAAAATTATTTGTTTTTGTAGTTATGTTCATATAGAAACTCATTTGAGTATTGTTGAACTACTAAATTAGAAAATCTGAGACTAGATTCTGTGGGTCACTAAATTTTTACATAAAGAAACGTAAGGAAAAGATATGAGCTCACAATTGGTGTTGCTGCACAAATAATTCACTAATTTATCTAATTCAGCTGTCATATTTACAAAAAGTGTAAACAGCAGATATCAAGTTTAAAACATGTTTATAACCAAACTGAAATCTCACAATTTCAATGACAAAACTGATGTTGACCCGGGGTGGGGGGGGAGGAGCTCAAATATAGGGAGAATGTATAAAATATATCTTTGCTGCTTTTTACCAATAAATACAAATAATTAGTTTTGTTTGTATTTTGAACAAAGTTGGTTGAGGATCTTTAACTAAATATTCAATGAATGGAGACCCGAAAGCTTTAGCTTTGGAAGCTTTAGGCAAATTGCATTTATTAAAGATAAAGATTGCAAAGGGAGGAACATGAAGTTGATCTGTCTTAGAGCAAGGAAGGAACTGAAAAGTTTGAACAAGTTGTTAAAAAATTATAAGTCTACAATGATAATTTTATTATGAACCTTAGGATATAGAAACTTGAGGGAAAGAAGATTTTTTTAAAAAATAATTTGATATCCTATTTTATTGTATATGTTTATACTATTGACCAGAATGGAAAAAAGATGAAAAAGTCTACAATCTAATAGTCTTTAAATTTGGCAAAACATTAAAAACAATTATAAACAAAAAATCTGTATATGATGACTGTTTTCTGATAAATATAATTATACAAAGAGTTTTTAAATTAATGCAAAAAGACAATAGCTGTGAATATATTTGAACTGCTATATTTACACATGTCAATTAGCAAAATTTTAAAATTAGTACGTCTATTTAAGAGAACTTGCTTTAAATTGACTATATGACTCAATATCCATGGAACACTATTTCTCAATTGTTATATTTATTTTATATGAATATATAAATATATCAATATAAATGCATATTATTTAATGCAAATATTAATATAAATAAGTTTAAAGATTGTAACCATAAGACGCAATGTTAAAGAAAGTTCCATGGAATTTATGACACAATTTCAATTAGTAAGACTGTTTTGTTTGAAACCTTTATTGAGAGTTTTTATGATTAATGGATGTTGGATTTTGTCACATGCCTTTTCTGCATCTGTTGAGACTATCATATGATTTTTGTCTTTCATTTGTTAATGTTGTGTATTGCATTGATTGATTTGTGGATATTGAACCATCCTTGCATCCCTGGAATAAATCCCACTTCATCATGACGAATTATACTTTAAATGTATTGTTGAATGCAGGTTGCTGTTATTTTGTTGAGAATTTTTGTCTCTTTGTTCATCAGAGATACTGGCCTGTAGTTTTCTTTTCTCTCCTCTCCTCTCCTCTCCTCTCCTCTCCTCTCCTCTCCTCTCCTCTTCTTTTCTTTTCTTTTCTTTTCTTTTCTTTTCTTTTCTTTTCTTTTCTGTAGTATCTTTGCCTGGTTTTGGTATCTGGGTAATGCTGGCCTCATAGGATGTATTTGGAAAATTTCATTCCTCTTGATTTTTTGGAGTGGTTTGAGGAGAATAGGTATAAGCTGTTTTTTCTAATGTTTGGTAGAATTTACCTGTGAATCCATTTGGTCCTAGACTTTTATTTTTTGGGAGTATTTGATTTTTGATTCAGTTTCATCCGTAGTAATAGGTCTGTTGAGGTTTTTTTTTTTATTTTTCCCTGGTTCACTTTTGGAAGATTGTATATTTCTAGGAATTTATCCATTTCTTCTAGGTTGTCCGATTTATTGTCATATCATTTTTCATAGTAGTTTCTTATAATCCTTTGTATATCTGTGGTGTCAATTGTTACTTCTTCTATTTCAATTCTGATTTTACTTATTTAGTACTTCTGCCTTTTTATCCTGATGAGTCTGGCTAAAGGTTTATGAAATTTGTTTATCTTTTCAATGAGACAGCTCTTGGTTTTCTTTTTTTTTTCCTTTTCTTCTCTTTCCTTTTTCTTTATTTTCAATTCATTTTCCATTCTGGTCTTTATTATTTCTATCTACTAACTCTAGATTTGTTTTGTCTTTTTCCCCCTAGTTGCTTTAGGTGTAAGGTTATACTGTTTATTTGAGATTTTTCATGTTTTTTAAAGTAGACCAGTATTGCTATAAATTTCCCTCTTAGAAGTGCTTTTGCTGTGCCCCATAGATTTTGGAATGTTGTGTTTTCATATTCATTTTTTTCTCCACATATTTTTTGAGTTCCTCTTTGATTTCTTTATTGATCCATTGCTTGCTCAGTAGCATGTTGTTTGGCCTCACATGTTTTATGCGTCTTCCAGTTGTTTTCTTGTAATTGACTTATAGTTTCATAACACCGTGGTCAGAAAAGATGTGTGATATGATTTCAGTTGTTCTTAAATTTATTAAGAGCTATCTATTCTGTGGCCTAACATATGATCTACCCTGGAGGATGTTCCATAGTGAATATCTATTGCATAATAAAAACAGGTCTAAGATAATGATTAAGTTATATGAATCTATTTCAAAATAATTATTCATATGTGATATTTGTTTAGATAATCAATATAAAGTAGTTTATAAAAATATATTATTCTTTAATTATGAATATATTCTTTTTATTCTTTAGAAAAAATAGTTGTGAAAATAGCTTATGAATAAAATATAAAACTTTATCACACTTCTTATTTATAAAATATCCTAGTTAGATAAATTAAATGTTTATGCTAGGTATAGAAAACAGGAAGTGCTTAGGAGTTGAGGCAAAGGAGGTTTCAGCATATTCTGGTATATTTTATGATAGCTTCATGTATATTTGAGTTGAAAATTTCATACTTTATTAAAACTGGGAGACTTTTTTTGGGGCAAAAGTACGTTTTTTAATATTTTTCTTTCACTTATATTTCTTAGAAATATTTCTTATTTCTCACTAAACTTTTGTTGTTCTCATAATTTAGATAGTCTAGACTGGCCCCGTTTTACAATAAACCTAGAATTATTATTTCATATGGAACCTGTCCTCTAATCTTATACTTTGTGACAGAAATGAAAGGAGAAGAGAAGAAGTAGCATTATATTTCAAACAATAATATAATATCACCTTACACAAAAATAAGATTTTGCATATGTTCTTTTTTTGGCACTGATTCAAGTCTTCTGTTAAACCCTGTTTTCAAATTTTGGAGTCATTCTCAACTTGGGGCCAGGGAAAGGAAGGGTCTTTGAAATACTGACCAGAAAAGAGCACAAAGCTGGAAGGCAAAGAGTACATTCTGGAATTCCCTGTACCTTCCTGGTTCAATCTCCCTGGAAAAGGTGAATCAAACAGGTGCTAAGTCCCTAGGAGATTCGTGGTAAAGTTTCTGGAATGCCTGATCATTTGGGTGAGGAAATCAAGGCTCAGCACATTTGAAGGGAATAATTTGGAGGTGGTATGCCTCACTCCAGACATTGACACATGACAAAACCAAGTTATTACAATATATAGTGTGAAGTGCTTCACATTACAGAGTGCAAGATCTTTATCTTTCAGTCAGTTGTCAAATGCTGGGATTATCAGATAAACGTTCATATTTTCAGGAAGGACTAGCATATTCATTAGGCTGACTTTGAACCTGGATGTTTAACATAGTTTATGCTCTTCTTACATGCTAAATTAGCTATTAAATATGAAAATCAGAACCTTTAAATATTTTCACCAAAATATAGCTATTTTTACCTCAGAAATAATTCTGTGAATCAACAAGGTTTTATTTTTGTTTTTCTCAATGGTGTCAGACAACCAGCTTGACTCTTTCCTCCATTGAAATGATGAAATTGAATTTGAATAAATTTGAATACATTATTGGAGTGGTTTTCAATTACAACCTTATCGTGTCAATAATTGCTCTTGTTTTAAAAAAATTTTTTAATAAATAGGATCATATGATTTGGGCTCAAAACCAAAGTAACCACTTTATGGATTAAATGAAATTATCTAATTTAAATGGATGTTTGGATATAATTAAAACATTATACTAGTGCATTTATACAGCTGCAGAGTTTTTGCATCAATATTTTTAACCTCAAGGTTGTAAGTAATTATGTATAATTGGTTTAGCGTCTATTAAAATAATTAGATTATAGTGATGCCATATCAAATGTGTGTGCGTGTGTGTGTGTGTGTGTGTGTGTGTGTGTGTGTATTTTGGAGTTAATTTTTAGCAGTTAACTTTCTCATAGACCCTATCAGCATTGTAATTTGATTTGTGCCTCCAGAAAGTTACTGGAACCACAGGTTTGGGAACTCTGTTGCTTGAATTGCTCTGCAGGAGAACACAACATTCTGTGCCTGGCACAAAGCTAATAAACTCTGACCTGGACCATATTCAAATATATTTTGTAAATATACAATATCAAAGAATATTTGTCCTATTGAATTATTATGCTGCACACCTGAAACTAATATACTATTATATGTCATTTATATGTCAATAAAAAGGGGGGGCAGGAGGTAATTTGGGTGACAATAGAAATGTTCTATATCTTGTTTGCGTTGTATACCACTACTGTACTCTTATGTCAAAACTCAATGAATTATACACTTAAAAGCATTGAATTTTATTGGTGTGAATTGTACCTTAATTAAACTGGAAAACATAAATATGTAGTCTTTCAGGCATTCAAAAGCAAAAAAGAACAAGAATTAATGAAATAAAGGAGAAAATGATGTAACTGTCCTCCTCTTCCAAGCTGTGATAATGATTGTTCTAACTGGCTATTTATATATTGGCAAATCAGACAAAATGAATTCTTTCTGCTTTTGTGCCCCTGCTCTTTTTGTATAGTCTTCTGTCATGGAAACGTCAATGCTTTATTTTATTTCTAATTTTGCAGACCAATTTCCCATTAGGAATCTGTAGTATCCTTTAAGGTGGTTTATCTCAACATAGCTTACTTACCATAGCATATTGCCTGGCCAAGTTGTAGGTCCCTCTTTCTTTTATGTATGTGTATATGTATATGGGTGTGTGTGTGTATTTAATGTACAGGTGTATATGTGTATGTATATATACATGTGCATATGTATGTATATGCATATATGTACATATATATGTGAACATATACATATGATACCTAATATATGTGCATATGTTGAAAATACTAGAAGACATTATTTTTCTCTTTATTGTAAATGATTCTCTAGTTTTCCTATTTTTTATTTAATTTCTTAGTTGTACTCAATTTTTGTTTTCCATTCTCTTTATATTTTATTTGATCATTAACCTTTTTTGTTAAGTAGTGTATTGAGGACTTTCACAAGTATGCTTCCATTTGGGAATTTATAGGTTGAATATACAAAACCCCAAACAATCTATCAGTGCTTTTTTATACATGTGTACACACATACATACAATACCACAACATACCAAATTTAATAAAGAAAAAAAGGATGATTGGTTCAGTTCTTATTATTTAGCAGATTGAATTTATCCTGTAAAGGTACAAGGTAAGACAGATGCCAAGATTTCCAACTCAAAAACTCCCGCTGGCAATCACTCAGCCAGTCAATTCATACATATATAATATCAAATTTTATTACTCTATCCTTATATACACAACATATGCAGTCCCTTATTAGCCATTACTACTTTGCTACTCATTCTCACATTTTCCCACTTTTAATATTCCCTAAAATGTGCTCTTCCGTATAGTTTGACTACTTTCATGATATCCTTTATAATTTTTTTGTTTGTACATCTGCTTGTCGTAATTTTAGTCCCCTTTTCATGCAACTTTGTTTTGTTAAGCGTAGAAAACAATAAAATAAAATGGCATTCTATCCCTAAAATTCAAGATAAGAGTCTTAGTTTAATCTCTGCCTCTTATGTATTTTTGTGAAATTTACTCTAATTCTCTAGGTGTCTTATTGTCTTCCATAAACTCATAATGACATCTGTCCACCTTACACTGAAGTTGTAGAGATTAAATAAGGGAATGGATTTATAGATTCTGAGTGAGTCATCTGGCTTCAAACAGGCTTTTGTTCCACTATGAAATACTGAGTCTTTTCTAGACTCATGTTTTACATGGAAAATCTGTATTAATTGCTGTTATGGTAAACTTTCTCCAATTCAGCCAATACTCATTGGGGTACTACTGTGTGTGGTACTATTTTAGGTGTTGGGGATATTGTAGTGAACAGAGAAGATTGCTTCCATTAAAAAACAAAGTTCAACTGAGTAAATTTTAAAGATCTCATTGGCTTTATTCAGCAATTCATGTATTGGGAGCATCTAATCTAATAGATAGAAAAGATCTCCAAAGAACTATATAGGCAAGAGATTGTCTAAGTAGAAAGGAACAAGAACAAGGGGGTTGCATTATGTGAGAAACAAATTGGTTATTGCAAAGTTACTTTCCTTACAGGGCATGACACGAGTTTATCAGTCAGATAACCTAACTAATGCTGGTCAGGTGATTCATGATTGGTTTAAGATTCCATTTTTGGAAGAGCTAACATTGTAATTAAGTCTTGTTGTGATGATGTAGGTGATGGGGTAGAGAGGGATTGCAAGGAAGCAGAGTTGGGAAAACTACTTTTAGATATTGACAATTGCATAGTGTAAGCTAAAGTGAATTTATGGATATTTTTGGTTTTGTTTGTCAACTAAATCATACATTCACTTTTTCTTATTAAAATAAAATGTAGGCAAAGTGTTAGATATTTTGGTTTGGTTTGGTTTGGTTCTTGATTATTGAAATTATTCAGGATTAGAGAGAGCAAGACAGAAGCAGAGTAGGATGACCCTAGGCTCATCTTGTCCCATGAACACAACTAGATAACTATCAAATCATTCTAAATACCCTAGAAATTGATCTGGAGACTGACAGAACAAACTCTACAACTAAAAGAAGAAAAGAAGACATTGAAGGAGGTAGGAAGCTTGGAGACATGGTTCAGGGGAGAACTGGATCATGGTGCTGTGGAGGGGACGGAGCCATGGCCCCTGAGGAGGGCAAAAGAGAGAGGGGCACACAGGGGAACCCATAAGGAAAAGGTTTCCCCAAAGCCATTGGCTTGGGAAACAAGAGGGGCTGAATTCTGTGAGAGCTTGCAACCAGTGTCTGGAGTTTAAAAGGCTGGGGCACTGGGGTGGCTCAGTTGGTTGAGTGTCTGACTCTTAATTTCAGTTCAGGTCATGATATCATGGTTTCATGAGTTTGAGCCCTGCAGTAGACTCTGCACACTGACTGAGAAGCCTGCTTGGGATTCTCCCTTTCTTCCTCTCTTTCTGCCCCTCCCTACTCACACTCTCTGTCTCTCTCAAAATAAATAAATTAAATTAAAAAAAAGAATATATATATATATATATATATATATATATATATATATATATACATACATATATATTAAAAGGTCATCAAGCATGGCTAGGATAGACCCAAGACAGTATTGCTCTGCTTCTGGAGAGAAGACAGACAAACAACCTGGGGCAGACGACATGGAAGGAGATCTGAAGAATGCCTAGGGCATGCAGTGAGTATGTGGAGTGATTATTCCCTCTTCTTGGAGCACTTCCTTGAGAGATAGCTCTCATGGAGACAGCTCCCTGGAAACAAAGAAGCTGGCTGAGGCATTTCTCTCCCCTGCACCTGAGCGTAAACAAAGAGCTAGTAGAGGAAAGCAGCACAGCACCAACATTGGCTGCCTAAGTTACTTACACCAAGGCCCACACCACTGTGCTCTGGCAGAACTACCCTTCTCAGTCAAGCTTGCTTCATTCCCAGTGTGGTAGTCCTCTCCCCAAGACCAGTACAAAACCCTGCCCCCATGTCTGGTTCTATAGGGCTTCAGTTCTGGTGGAGATTGTGTTAGGTCTCATTTCACAAGCAGACGGGAGCACACCTGGTTAAAACTTCCCACAGTCAGGCCAGGGATCAAACACTTCCCACAGCAGGCAAGGAGAGCCTCTGCAGACAACTGGCCTGAAGGATAGAGCAGCCAGAACACAATAGCAGAGCACATGCAGCACACACCAACCAGAGACACTCCCTGAAATGTCATGACCTGGGATCTCATCTTCATAAGGCCATTACTTTCAGGAACATGAGACATAATTGGCATTTCTGACACACAGAAGGCAGAGACTTAGACAAAATGTGAAGATAGGGGAATTTATCCTAAATGAAAGAACAAGATAAGGCCACAGAGATCAACACAAAACATATATAAGTAACATCCCTGATGGAGAATTTATTTTTTTTCCAGTATATGAAGTTTATTGTCAAATTGGTTTCTATACAACACCCAGTGCTCATCCCAAAAGGTGCCCTCCTCAATACCCATCACCCACCCTCCCCTCCCTCCCACCCCCCATCACCCTCAGTTTGTTCTCAGTTTTTTTTAATTTTTTAAACGGTTTTTATTTATTTTTGAGAGAGGGAGAGACAGAGCATGAACAGGGGAAGGTCAGAGAGAGGGAGACACAGAATCTGAAACAGGCTCCAGGCTCTGAGCTGTCAGCACAGAGCCCGACGCGGGGCTCGAACTCACGGACCGCGAGATCATGACCTGAGCCGAGTCAGCCGCTTACCGACTGAGCCACCCAGGCACCCCTGTTCTCAGTTTTTAAGAGTCTCTTATGATTTGGCTCTCTTCCACTCTAACCTCTTTTTTTTTTCTCCTTCCGCTCCCCCATCGTTTTCTGTTAAGTTTCTCAGGATCCACATAAGAGTGAAACCATATGGTATCTGTCTTTCTCTGTATGGCTTATTTCACTTAGCATAACACTCTCCAGTTCCATCCATGTTGCTACAAAGGGCCATATTTCATTCTTTCTCATTGCCACGCAGTACTCCATTGTGTATATAAACCACAATTTCTTTATCCATTCCCTGATGGAGAATTTAAAGCAACAGTCAACTCACTGGGCTTGAGAAAAGAACAGAAGACATCAGGGAGGCCCCTATTACAGAGATAAAAGAGATAAAAAAAGAATCAGAGATGAAGAGTGTAATAAATGAGATTGGAAACAGGCTTGATGCTGTGAATAGCAGGCTGGAAGAAGCAGAGGAATAAACTGGTGACCTAGAAGACAAAATAATGGACACAATGAAGCTGACCAAAAGAGAGAAAGAGTGACACAACATGAGAATAGGTTTAGGGAAATGTGACTCCATCAAATGTAATAACATTTATATTATAGGAGTCCCAGAAGAAGACAGAGAAAGGGGATAGAAAATTCATTAGAAGAAATAATAGCTGAAAACTTCCCTAATCTGGGTAAGGAAACAGACTTCCAGATACATGAGGCACAGAGAATTCCCATCAAAATTAACAAAAGCAAGCCAAAACCAACACATACTGTATTTAAATTTCCAAAATGTAGTGATAAAGAAAAAATCTTAAAAGCAGCAAGACCGTCCTTAACCATCCTTAACTTACAAGGGAAACCCCATAAGGCTAACTGAAGATTTCTTAACAGAAACTTGACATGCCAGAAGAAAGTGGCATGATATATTCAAAAGTGCTGAATGGAAAAAATTTGCATTCAATAATACTATATCCAGCAAGGATATCATTCAGAACAGAAGGAGAGAGAAAGATTTTCACAGACAAAGAAAAACTAAAGAGGTTCATGTCCACTAAACTACCGCTGCAAGAAATACTAAAACGGACTCTGAGCAGAAAGGAGAGAGCAAAAGTGAAAGACAAGAAAGAATCAGAGAAAATCTCCAGAAACCATGACAAAACAAGTAATAAAATGACAATAAATACATACCTATCAAATCTATCAATAATTGTTTTGAATGTAAATGGACTAAATTGTCCAATCAAAACACATAGGATGTCAGAATAGATTAAAAAAAAAAAGACCCATATATATTCTGCCTATAGAAGACTCTTTAGACCTAAAGACACTTGCAGATAGAAAGAGGAGGTGGAGCACCATTTATCATACAAATGGATCTCAAAAGAAAGCTGGAGTAGCAATGCTTATATCAGACAAACTACACTTTAAGACAAAGACTGTAACAAGATCCAAAGAAGGGCACTATATAAACATAAAGAATACAATCCAACAAGAAGATATAACAACTGTAAATATTTATGCACCCAGCTGAGAAGACTCAAATATAAAGAAATTAATAGCAAACATAAAAACTAACTTATAATAACACAATAATAGTAGGGGACTTTAATGCCCCAAGTACGTCAATGGACAGATTATCTAAAGAGAAAATAAACAAGGAAAGAATGGCTTTGAATGGCACACTGGATCAGATGGACTTAACGAATATATTCAGAATATTTCCATCCTAAAACACCAGAATACACATTCTTTTCAAGTGCACATGGAACATTCTGCAGAATTGGTCACATATTAGGCCACAAAACAAGCCTTAACAAAGACAAAAGGAATGAACTCATACCATGCATAATATCAGACCATGACACTGTGAAACTAGAATTCAATCATGAGGAAAAGTCAGGAAACCACAAATACACTGAAGTTAAACAACAGGCTACTAAGCAATGGATCAACCAAGAATTCAAGAATATTTTTTTAAAAAATAACATATAAACAAATAAAAATGAAATCATAATGGTCCAAAACCTTTGAGGTGCAGCAAAAGCACTCCTATGAGGAACGTATATAGCAATACAGGCCTATTGAAGAAGCAAGAAAAATATCAAATAAACAACCTAACCTTACACCTAAAGGAGCTATAAAAAGAACAACAAATGAAGTGTAAGGTCAACAGAAGGAGGAAATAATAAAGATAAGAGCAGATATAAATTATATAGAAACAACCCAATACAATAGATCAATGAAACAAGGAGATGGTTCTTTGAAAAAATTAATCACATTGATAAACCTCTAACCAGGTTTATCAAAAAGAAAAGATAAAGCATCAAAATAATAAAGTCACACATGAGAGAGGATAAATAACAACCAACAGAAATACAAGAAAATATTATGAAAAACTATATGCCCCAAAATGGGTAACCGAGAAGAAATGGATAAATTCCTAGACACATAAATTACCAAAACTAAAACATGAAGAACTGGAAAACATAAACAAATTGATAACCTGCAAAGAAATTGAATCTGTAATAAAAACAAACAAAGAAAAAAAAAACCCAAAAACAAAAACAACAAAACTTCAAACAAAGAGTAGTCCAGGGACAAATGTCCTCACAGGCAAATTCTGACAAACATTTAAAGAAGAGTTAATACCTATTCTTCTCAAACTATTACAAAAAATAGAAGAGGAAGGAAAGCTTCCAAATTCCTTCTGTGAGGCCAACATTTCTGTGATACCAAAACCAGATAGAGACAACACAAAACAAAAACAATTACAGGACAATATCCCTGATGAACCTAGGTGTAAAAATTCTCAATAAAATATTAGCAAACTGAATCGAAGAATACATTAAAAAAATCATTCACCATGATCATGTGTGATTTATTTTTGGGTTGCGAGAGTGGTTCAATATTTGCAAATCAATCCATACAGTACACCACATTAATAAAAGAAAGGATAAGAACCATATAATCATTTCAATAGATGCAGAAAAAACATTTGACAAAGTACAATATCCACTCATGATAAAAACCGTCAACAAAGTAGGATTAGAAAGAACATTTCTCAACATAATAAAGTCCATCTATGAAAAACCCACCGTGACAGCATCCTCAATGGGGAAAAACTGAGAGATTTTCCCCTATTGTCAGGAACAAGATAAGGATGTCCACTCTCATCACTGTTATAACATAGTGCTAGAAATCCTAGCCACAGAAATAAGGCAACAAAAGGAAATAAAAGGCATACAAATCATCAAGGAAGAAGTAATTCTTTCACTATTTGCACATGACATGATACTCTATATAGAAAACCTGAATGACTCCACCAAAAACTTCTAGAACTGATAAATAATTTCAGTAGTCACATGATGTAAATGTGATCAATGTACAGAAATATGTTGTGTTTCTATACACAAATGATGAAACAACAGAGAGAGCAATAAAAGAATCTATCTCATTTACAGTTGTACCAAAAACAATAAGAAAATTAGAATAAACCTAACCAAAGAGGTTAAAGACCTGTACTCTGAAAAATTTAAAACATTGATGAAAGAAATTGAAGATGGCAGAAAGAAATGTCAAGACATTTCATTCTAATGGATTGGAAGAATAAATGTTGTGAAAATGCCTATACTACCCAAAGCAGAATGCACATTTAATTCATTTCCTACCAAAATACCAAGAGCTTTTTTCACAGAGCAAAGGCTAACAATCCTAAAAATTTTTTGAACCACAAAAGATTCCAAATAGCCAAAGCAACTTTACAAAAGAAAAGCAAAGCTGGAAGCATCACAATTCTGGACCTCAAGGTATTTTCCAAAGGTGTAGTGGTTAAAATAGTATGATACCGGCACAAAAACAGATACATAGCTCAATGGAACAGAATAAAAAAATCAGAAATAAATCCAAAATTATTTGGACCATTAATTTTTGCCAAAGCAGGAAAGAATATCTAATGGGAAAAAGACATTATCTTCATCAAGTGGTGTTGGGAAAACTGGAGAGACACATGCAAAAGAATGAAACTAGATCACTTTCTTATACCATATACAAAAATGAATTCAAAATGGATTAAAGACCTAACTATGATACAGAAAGCAATCAAAATCCCAGAATGGAATACAAGCAGTAACTTTGACATTGGCCGCAGCAACTTCTTTCCAGATTTGTCTCTGAGACAAGGGAAACAAAAGCAAAAATAAACTATTGGTATATCATACAAATAAAAACAAAGGAAATGAAAGAAAACTAAAAGAGAACGGACAAAATGGGAGAAGATGTTTGCAGATGACATATCTGATAAATGGTTGGTATCCAAAATATATAAATAACTTATAAAGCTCAATATCCCAAAAACAAATAATCCAAATAAAAAATAGGCAGAAGACATGAACATTTTTTCCAGAGGAGACGTACAGACGGCCAACTCACATAAAAAGATGCTCAACATCACTCATGATCAAGAAATGCAAATAAAAACTACAATGAGATATCACCTCATACATGTCAGAATGGCTAAAATCAACAACATAAGAAACAACAGGTGTTGGCAAAGATCTGGAATAAGGGAATCATCTTGCACTGTTAGTGAGAATGCAAACTGGTTCAACCACTCTGGAAAACAGTATGGAGGTTTCCTCAAAAACTTGGGGCGCCTGGGTGGCGCAGTCGGTTAAGCATCCGACTTCAGCCAGGTCACGATCTCGTGGTCCGTGAGTTCGAGCCCCGCGTCAGGCTCTGGGCTGATGGCTCAGAGCCTGGAGCCTGTTTCCGATTCTGTGTCTCCCTCTCTCTCTGCCCCTCCTCCGTTCATGCTCTGTCTCTCTCTGTCCCAAAAAATAAATAAACGTTGAAAAAAAAAACTTAAAAATAAAATTACCCAATGGTCCAGCAGTTGTACCACTAGGTATTTACCCAAAGTATACAAAAAAATATCAATTCAAACAGGTACATGCAACCCGATGTTTATAGTAGCATTGTATATAGTAGCCAAATTGTAGAAATAGCCAGTGTTCATCAACCGATAAATGGATGAACAAGTGAAATAAATATACAATGGAATATTACTCAGATGTACGAAGAATGAAACTTTCCCATTGGCAATGACAGTGATGGCTGTAGAGAGTATTATGCTAAATAAAATATGTCCATAAGTTAGAGAGAGACAAATACCATATGATTTCACTCGTATGTGTAATTTAAGAAACAAACAAATGAGTAAAGGACAAAAAGAGAGAGAGGCAAACCACGAAACAGACTCTCAACTATGGAAAACAAACTGATGGTTGACAGAATGGAGGTGGGTGGGGTATGGGTTATATAGGTGATGGAGATTAAAGATTGCACTGTGATGAGCAGTGAGTGTTATATGGAAGTATTGAATCATTGTATTTTACACCTGACACTAGTATTACACTGTATTTTAACTAATTGAAATTTAAATAAAAACTTCAAAAAGGAAAGTACAAACTGCAGAAAGCCTCCTTCAAGTAACATCTTTTTGTCATTAAGATATAAAGGCTTTGAAACTAACGTATAGAAGCATATGGGAAAAGCCATGTGTTTCACTTCTTGGAAAACACATTGTGCTTAAACTGTCAAAAAATTCTTTAAAATTATGTAGATTTTGTTCCAAATCTCAATTCTGACCTATTCCTATTTAAACTCTCAGATTTCTTATTTATACATTGGGGAAAAATTTAAGCAACTGACAAGATGCCTAGCATGAAACAAACATTTGGCAAAGGATTGTTTCCTTTGTTTTATGTCCTTTATTTTCATTGGCCCCTAAAATCTTTTTATTCCTTGGTTTTCATGGGTCATTAACATTCTCTGATATATAGTTCCATCTACTATCTAATACATGAATTCATTTTAAAATCTTCCATTTATTTAAATTCCAAAACGATGCTCACTTATGACCATTCGAATCTCTGTTTAAATATATCCACTGATAAAATAAAACCCATTTACTGTAACTTCTCTTCACTGGTCCATTGAATCTTGTTTGAGACTGGGAATAGGATAGACATCAACTGGATGGGAATTATCATTAACTGAAGTAATATAGATTATTAGCATTGATACATATTATTATTAAAATAATATATAATATTATAATCAAAAATTATATAATACTGTTATTAAAATAATAATTGTATTGGTATCACAGGTTTGTATTAATGTTTACTAATTCCTCATATGGCATTTTTCACTACTTAAAAAGACAAGTGTTTCTGATGAGGTTAATGGTGGAACGTGGGTGAGAAACTAAGGAGAAAAGAAACTCATTTCTTTCTGAAAATCTATTGTTTTAGTAACGGCTGTATTTGAAAGCCCTGACAATCAGTTCCTTTATTCAAGAACATTTATCCCCATATGTTTTGTGGTTCCACAGCATAAAAATTACCTATTGGAGGAGTTATTGCTTCAGGCAATAATGAGACTATAAATCTGTTAGCCTCTGGTTAAGGTCCCTGGAAACGCACAAGGGCTTTTGGGACTGTTGTTTTCCTGAAAACTGTAAAATCATCATTTTTGTTGATCATTTAAATGAGGCAAGTTTCTCCACTTGGGGCAGGATTGCTTTGATAGAAACTAAATTATGAGGTCTCCAATCCACAGTAGTTGGAGACACTTTGATTGAACAAAGCAATTATGTTCTGGAAAATAAGATTGCTTGACAGAGAGCATTCAAAATGTCTATTAGATAGAGTTTGCATTTGGAGATCACTTGCACTCTAGGCAAGCAATGATGCCTTGACCATTTGATTTTTAACTGGCAAATCTCTAGGAGAGATTATGTGAAAGGCATACAGTAGTTGTGTACTGTCTCTGTACTGCTTCCTAATTTCTGTAATAAAGGATGGCTCTTACTAACATTGGGAAACTTAAAACTACCATGCAGGATTAGAAATACAGGGAATTAAATTGATTTATAAAGTTACACCATCTTGCAGCCAATGTTTGACTTGGAATTAGAAAACTAGGTTCAAATGAACTTTCTAACCTTTATTAGCTATAGGAAAACTTAGGACTGACAGAGCCTGTCTTCTCATCAATGAGAAAAGAAGAATACCAATAGCCACTGTGTACCCAATGGGAGGGTTACCAGATCATTATTCATTGATTGTTTTGATTGTTGTGTTTTAAGACTCTGAGACTAGTCTTTAAACTCAGGGGAATCTAAGAACATCTCTTCATTTAGATAGGCCTAGATTATCAGCCTACATCTATCATAATTTTGAATCTGTTTCTAATTTACTGTCCTTTGGAGTGTTTCCTCTCACATAGTTGTTTAGAAAGTGTTATAAAGTATGCTCAAATCCCCTCCTTTTAGTCTTGCTTAGACAAGTTCATTTAATTTTAGAGATACTAATTTTTATGTAAATTCCAGTATGGTTAATATACAGTGTTATATTAATTTTAAGTGTACCATATGGTGATTCAACAATTCCATATATTACTCAGTGGTCATCATGGTAAGTTTACTCTTAATCCCATTCACATATATCACCCATTTCTCACGCCCACCACCCCTCGGGTAACTACCAATTCATTCTCTATAGCCGAGCCTGTTTGTCTCTTTTTTCCCTTTGTTCATTTGTTTTGTCTCTGAAATTCCACATGTGAGTGAGATAATATGTATATGCACCTCTGTGTTCATTGCAGCATTATTTACAGTGGCCAAATTATGGAAACATCCCAAGTGTCCACCAAGAGATGAATGGATAAAGAAGTTGTATGTATATACAATGAAATCTTATTCAGCCATAAAAAAGAATAAAATCTTACTATTTGCAACAACATGGATGGATGTAGAGTATAGTGGTAAGAAAAATAAGTCAGTTAGAGATATTTTTTGTCACTGTGGGGATACAAATGGTGATAATGAAGAAAATAGTGACTATAAACTTATTTACAAAATCAGAAGAGATTTAACAATAATTGAACATCTTCCATATGTTTACCTCCATTTATCCCTTACAATAATCCTGTGAGATGGTGTTGAAAAAGGCTGAAGAGATTAGGTGACTTGTCTAAGTCATATAAACATAAGACATGTATAATTGAAAGACTGTTTCTGAAGCCAAAGACTGTGATTATTATATTATACCAGTTGTCCAATGGAAATGGTAATTTTACAACCTTTTGTTATCATTAATATTCACTGTTCATAGCTCCTTTTCTTAATCTAAATGACTTTGTACTCTTATTCCTCAAGGTAAAGTTCACAAAACTGTTGATCTCTAGACCCGAGTAAACCATTCCTTTATTATTTCTACTCTCAAGTCTATGGTTCATCAGAATGGTGCCATGTGAAATATTGGAAATAAGACAGACCTCGGTTGGCTTTCTGATTTTGTACTTAATAACTGAAGTTGGGTCACTTTGCTGAATCTATCTTACTTGCAATTTTCTTATCTATAACCTACTGCGAATGTTTAGCTTGCAAGAGTTTTTAACTGATATTAAGTAAGAAAATATACTAAAGTTGTCTAGCTGCACATGTATGTAAAATTACCTATTAGTAATTGTAGAAACATGCCAAAATGAAAATGCATACAAGTGTGAGAATGTGCCCAAATTTAATCTTAATATATAAAAAAATATTGCTTGAAATTGAATTCCTTCCTCCCACACTTGAGTCACTTGGCCCTGCAAAACTTTTGGATAGCTACAGGTAAGAATGTTGTTTGGTTCCTTGACAGAGTGAGCATGGTGATATTGCAGTCACTCATAGTACTGAGCATGTTTTGACATGTGTTACTTCAGTCGTGGCTGCACTTGTAAACTTAAGTGCTGGAATTTTTAAAATCATCTTCTTTAGATGCACATAGAATCCCTATGAAAATAGTTTCTTGTATGCTTTCATTCTTTCTCAGGACTTTCATGGTTGGTCTCCAGAATTAAGTTAAAAGTTGTATCCACAAATCATGAGGCCCCATGAAATTGTCAAGATTGGGACAACATATATATTAGTTCCATTCAATATTCCAGACACAGTATATATCATTTAGAATTCAGACAGATTATTGAAACCACACTAGTTATTTTAGCAGAGACAATTTAATATAGGCAATTGGATAAACACTAACAAAACTGAAAAGGCAAAAAAGAAACACTGACTATGGGAAACAGGTCTCCATGCCAAAGCTTTCTCATCTTTAACAATAAAATATTAAGTCATTTTGTGTCCATAGGAGGGCTGCCAGTTCCCTATATATTGAGTCTCTGAAACCTGAAATCTGCATTTAGCCTCACGGAATTCCACATGAATATCTCTTACTTTGTTCAGGTTGTAAACAATCTATATCCATTACCTTTGTGAATCAGCTTCCACTTATGCTAAGTCATTAAGCCATAATTCTAACATAAAAAATCAAAATAGGTCAAATGGGTGGTACCACTCACATGCAGATAGACATAAGAATGGAAGGCAATGCAAAGCCAGAAAGCTGTTTGGTGACCGTGGAATCAAAATGAGCATAATTAGTTATATTAGACAAATCTTTCAGGCTGGCCTATATACATGAATCTATACCTACAGTATAGTTGGTTTTACCAGTAGAACTACTGTATATAAGTGCATGGACATAAGACCACAATCCTTTGGACATCATTAAATTGGGCACTGCTAAATTGGCAGAGGTACTGAAAGTCAATATCCAAGAAGAACTGGTAGAAGCCTGAGTCAATGATGAGAAATTTGCAAAAATAAAAAAAGGTAAAAGAGTATAACTCAAAAAAGGATACTGACAGACAGCAAGACAAAATATGATTCAACAGTTCTACAACCTTGCCATAACACCCGAAACACTCTTATCTCAGCACTTTGGCAAAAAAAAAAAATCCTTAAGTCAGTTTGCAGTATCAATTATATGATGAAAAAGAAAGCTTCTGATTCTGGGACACATGTGAATAGACTGTTAAAGATCTTGGAGTTTACCACATTTAGCTGCATGCATGTCACCAGAATTTATCCAGAGAGAATAAAAATAGTCATGTTCTGGATAAGTCTCATTTGTGACTAAGTCCCATAATTTAATATTTTTTTTATTTTCAGCTGAATTTGGTTATCACAACAGTAAAACTGAAAGAGGAGAGAAGGCATAAAGGGTTGCTAGTCTGTGATCAGAAAAATAGGCCAGAGTTTAACATCACTTTTACTTATTTTCCAATAATTAATTAGTTATGTATTCTTCTTTAATTTGTTCACTGGCATTTGTTCACTGTACAAGTTAGGAAGGATAAATAATAATTTAATGATTAATACTCCATCATAGAGTAGGTAATAGATATATGTATGCATAAGGTAGAATAGAGGCACAAAGAAGAAATCATTAGTTCAATGAGTCAGAGAGGGTTTTGGCAAAATAGTAGATATTCGAATAATATCTTGAAAGAAAATTAGAAGTTAGCTAGTATGGCAAAAAGGAAAGGGAATTCCAGGGATAGAAATAACTAGGGCACTGTTGAGTGTACGTAAGTCATGTGATATGGGTGGGCAATTCTGTGTATAGGGATAATAGGTAGACGATACTGGATAGGAAGACAGGTATAAGGGCTTAGAGTCCTAGTAAAGTATACTGATGGTAAATAGTTAAAATAAAAGTTATCCAAAAGTCAGAATTTTCCAATGATATAGACCATAAAACCAAAAAAGCAGTCCTAAATATTTACACAGTGTTCACTTCATAGCTTACAGTGACAGCTGTCACTGTCCTAATTACAGCAGTGCTAAATATTTCCAGTGTCTCCACAGTGTTCACTTCAAACTTAAGTTTCTAATCAAGACTGTGTTTCATCTGTTAGATAAAGCAGTTGTTGCTCAGATTCTAGAGAGGTACTCAATTTCATACAGTTATAGAGTGACCCGTGAAAATTTCCCAGATCATCTAGTACTAGATAATAACTGAAACAGTTATCCTTGATCTTACAGTTTTCTGTATCATACATGGCTCTTACTTTTATTACTCCCTTTTGTCATCATACAATCAATCATCCAGTTTAATTCCAGAATTAATTCCATCCAGCTTAATTCCAGATTTAAGCCTCTCTCTAACTTGCCTTCTGTATGCATAGAATTTATTGTCTATTGGAGTCAATTGCAACTGCAAGTCATCAAACAACTGTCATTTAAAAGGTGTGTGTGTGTGTGTGTGTGTGATGAAATAATAATAATAAGCACAAGTGTAGTTTAGAAATGGACCTTAGGTGACTTTCAGTTCATTCATTCTCCCAGATAACTCAGGAATCTGCCAAATATGCACCCCCCAGCCACCCACCTGCACCCCTTACTTAAACCTAGTTACTAAGCTGGTATAGCAGGCTCATAGGCTATTCAGAACAGCTGAGAACAGTGAGAAATCTGAAAAAGTGGATCTGAGTTTCTTATTCTTGGCTGCATCTTTACTTTGGGTAGACAGACAGACAGTCCATTCAGGCTGCTATAACAAAAATACCACAGAGTGAGTAGTTTATAACTGATGAAAGTTTATTTCTCATGGTTCTGGAGGCTGGGAAGTCCAAATCAAGGAATCAGCAAATTCAGTGTCTGATGAGAGCCCATTTTCTGGTTCATATATGGCTGTATTGAGGTTCCCACATGGTGGGAGTGGGAAGAGAGCCCTCTGGAGTCTCTTTTAAAAGGCACTAATCAATTACCTCCCAAAGGCCCTACCTTGGGGCTACACCTACTATCACTTTGGGATTAGGTTTCAACATATGAATTTTGGAGGTACACAAGCATACAGACAGCATAAGCCTCCATTCAAGGGCATATTTAGGGCATATTTTACTGCTTCCTACTTTGTATAGCCCTCTCTATACTGATATGTTTTCAAATATTTGCCACGAATAAACTTTACACTTTTAGTTTATTCTGTTAATTTAAATGTTTCAATTAATTCATCAGCTTCTAATGATATTGTGCCTTCACATAAACTTTTTTGCATTTGTATTTTTTATTTAAATGTATTTATTTAAATTCATGTTAATTAGCATACAGTGTAGTATTGGTTTTAGGAGTAGAACTCACTGATTCATGACTTATATATAACACCCAGTGCTTATCTCAACAAGTGTCCTCCCCAGTGCCCATCCCTCATTTAGTCCATCCTCCCACCCACATCCCCTCCAGTAACCCTCAGTTTGTTCTCTGTGTTTAAGAGTCTCTTATGGTTTGTCTGTTTTTGTCTTATTTTTCCTTCCCTTCCCCTTTTCATCTGTTGTGTTTCTTAAATTCCATGTAGGAGTGAAATCATATATGTCTTTATCTGACTAACTTATTATGATTAGCATAATGCACTCTAGTTCCATCCACATTGCTGTAAATGGCAAGATTTCATTCTTTTTGATCACCAAGTAGTATTCCATATATATATGTATATATACCACATCTTCTTTATCCATTCATCACTCAATGGATATTTGGGCTTATTCTTTCCATAATTTGGCTATTGTTGATACTGCTGCTATAAACATTGGGGTGCACGTGCTTCTGTGAATCATAATTGTGGATCCTTTAGATAAATACCTAGTAGTACAATCACTGGTTCATAGGGTAGTTATATTTTTAATTTTTTGAGGAACCTCCATTCTGTTCCTCAGAGTGGCCGCACCAGTTTGATTTCCCACCAACAGTGCAAAAGCTTTCTCCATTCTCTGCATCCTGGCCAACATCTGTTGTTTCCTGAATTGTTAATTTTAGCCATTCTGACAGGTGGGAGCTGGTATTTCATTGTGGTTTTGATTTGTATTTCCCTGATGATGTGTGATGTTGAGCACATTTTCATGTGTCTGTTTGTCATCTAGATGTCTTCTTTGGAAAAGTGTCTAGTCATGTCTTCTGCCTATTTCTTTGCTTGATTATTTGTTTTTTGGGTGTTGAGTTTGATAAGTCCTTTATAGATTTTAGATGCTACTGCTTTATCTGATATATCATTTGCAAATATTGGTCTCCCTTTCAGTTGGTTGCCTTTCAGTTTTGTTGGTTGTTTCCTTCACTGTACAGAAGCTTTTTATCTTGACAAGGTCCCAATAGTTCATGTTTGCTTTTATTTTCTTTGCCTCCAGAAACATGTCAAGTAAGAAGTTTCTGGGGCCAAGGTCAAAGAGGTTGTTTCCTGTTTTCTCCTCTAGGATTTTGATGGTTTCCTATCTCACATTTAGGTCTTTTATCCATTTTACATTTATTTTTCTGTGTGATGTAAGAAAGCGGTCCAGTTTCGCCCTTCTGCATGTCACTGTCCAGGCTTACCAGCACCATTTGCCAAAGAGGCTGTCTTTTTTCTATTGGCTGCTCTTTCTACTTTGTTGAGGATAAGTTGACCATACATTAGTGGGTCCATTTCTGGGTTCTCTATTTTGTTCCATTGATCTGTGTGTTGGCTTTTTGCCACTACCATATTGTCCTGATGATTACAGTTTGTAATACAGCTTAAGATCCAGAATTGTAATGTCTACAGCTTTGGTTTTCTTTTTCAACATTACTTCAGCTATTTGGGGTCCTTTGTGGTTCCATACAAATTGTAGGATTGTTTGTTCTAGCTATGTGAAAAATTCTGGTATTATTTAATAGGAATTGCGTTGAATGTGCAGATTGCTTTGGGTAGTAAACATTTTAACAATGTTTGTTCTTCCAATCCACGAGCATGGAATGTTTTCCATTTCTTTGTGTCTTCTTCAATTCTTTCATAAGCTTTCTATAGTTTTCAGCATACGGATCTTTTACCTTATTGGTTAGGCTTGTTCCTGGGTATCTTATGTTTTTTGGTGCAATTTTAAATGGGATCAATTCCTTGATTTCTCTTTCTGCTGCTTCATTATTGATGTATAGAAATGCAACCAGTTTCTGTATATTGATTTTATATCCTGCGACTTTGCTGAATTCATGTATCAGTTCTAGCAGTTTTTTGGTGGAGTCTTCTGGGTTTTCCACATAGAATATCATGTATCTGCAAAGAGTGAAAGTTTGACTTCCTCCTTGCCTCTTATATATTTGTGTTGTCTGATTGCTGAGGCTAGAACTTCCAACACTATGTTGAACAACAGTGGTAACTGTGGACATCCCTGTTGTGTTCCTGACCTTAGGAGGAAAGCCCTCAGTTTTTCCCCATTGAGAATTATATTAGCCTGTGTGTCTTTCATATATGGCTTTTTGTTCCTTCTATCCCTACTTTTTTGAGGGTTTTTAATAAGAAATGATGCCGTATATTGTCAGATGCTTTTTCTGCATCTACTGAGAGGATCATATGGTTCTTATCCTTTCTTTTATTAATGTGGTGTATCACATTGATTGATTTGAGAATATTGAAACAGCTCTGCAGCCCAGGAATAAATCCCACTTGATCACGGTGAAGAATTCTGTTAATCTACTATTGAATTTGATTTGCTAGTATCTTGTTGAGAATTTTTGCATCCAGATTCACCAGGAAAATTGGCCTGTATGTCTCCTTTATAGGGGGTCTTTGATTTTTGAGTCAAGGTAGTGCTGGCTTCATAGAATGAGTCCAGAAGCTTTCCTTCCATTTCTAGTTTTAGGAACAGTTTGAGAATAATAGGTATTATCTCTTCTTTATATGTCTAGAAGAATTTCCCTGGGAAGCCATCTGGCCCAGATCTCTTGTTTGTTGGGATGTTTTGATAACTGATTCAATTTCCTTGCTGGTTGTGGGTCTGTTCAAATTTTCTATTTCATCCTGTTTCAATTTTGGTAGTATGTGAGTGTCCAGGAATTTGTCTATTTCTTCCAGATTGTATAGTTTGTTAGCATATAATTTTTCGTAGTAATCTCTTATAATTGTTTATTTTTCTATGATAAAATCACTCATGATTTTACCTATTTGGGTCCTCTCTCTTTTCTGTTTGAAAAGTCTGGCTAAGGGTTTAGCAATTTTGTTTATTTTTTCAAAAAAAAACCAGCCTTTAGTTTCATTGATCTGTTCTGCTGTTTTGTTGTTTTTGTTGTTGTTATTGTTGTTTCTATATCCTTTATTTCTGTTCTAATCTTTATTATTTCCCTTCTTCTGCTGGCTTTGGGCTTTATTTGCTGCTCCTTTTCTAGCTTCTTTAGGTGAAAGGTTAGGTTGTGTATTTTGGGATCTTTCTTGCTTGTTGAGATAGGCTTGAATTGCAATGTACTTTCATCTTAAGACTGCCTCTGCTGCATCCAAAGGGTTTGGACTGTCATGTTTTCATTTTCATTTGCTTCCATGTGCTTTTTTATTTCTTCTTTAATTTCTGGGTTAACACGTTCATTCTATTTCAGGGCTTTCCAAATTTTCATTTCTTTTTATTTTTTTGTGGTTGAGTTCCAATTTTGTAGTGTTGTGATCTGAAAATATTCATGGTATTCTCGATTTGTTTATACCTGTTGGGGGATGATTTGTGAACAGTATGTGATCTATTTTGGAGAGTGTTATATGTGCCCTCGAGAAGAATGTGTATTCTACTGCTTTAGGATAAAATGTTATGAATATATTTTTTAAGTCCATCTGGTCCAGTGTGTCATTCAAAGCCATTATTGCCTTGTTACTTTTCTGCTTAGATTTTCTTTCATTGCTATAAGTGGCATATTAAGGTATCCTACTATTATGTTATTATTATCATTGAGTTTCTTTATATTTGTGTTTAATTGATTTATATATTTGGGTTCCTCCAAGGTGGGGGCATAAATATTTATAATTCTAAGATCTTCTTGATAGATAGACCCCTTAATTAGGATATAATGCCCTTCTTCATCTCTTGTTATAGTATTTGTTTTAAAATCTACTTTGTCTGCTATAACTATAGCTACCCTTTCATTTGACATCTATTAACATGATAGATGGTTCTCCATTCCCTCACTTTCAATCTGCAAGTGTCCATAAAAGCTTTTTGAAAAACACTTTTTTATGTATCAAGTTGCTATTACACAATAGTCTATACTAAGGGAAAATTTATAAAATGGCCACAAGATTTTATATACCAAAATGTTCAATAAAACATTATATATCATCAATGAAATTGGAAAAATAACATTATTGGATAATTTGTGCTCCATCAACATTTTTTGAATGAGTAGATTTTATAGCATAGAAAATTCTTCCTTGTGAATTATTTAGTGTTTTTGTCTCCCTAAAAAGCCAATAATTATTGTGCTGTGATCTTTTAATTCTCTATCAAATGCCATACTCACATGGCACAGATGATAATGTACTACATAGCTAAATTAAAACTAAATTAAATTAAAACTAAACTATGTGTCTTCTTCAAAAGACAATGCCTTATCATTACTGGTGGCATGTATGTCAGAGCCCACATTTACTTTAATGTTCTACCCACAAACACCATTGCTAATTTTGACACTCATTTCTGCCAAACCTAGATACAACCTCTGATTCCATTGCAACGCAGAGCTCAAAGATTCACCAGTTAATAAGAGCTCCATGTGTGATAAAATTCATGTGCCATTATGAGTGGCTATTAATGGTATGAATGGTATATTCCTTTTAAAAACAATCTGGACACGATCTTAAGGTATGTCCCTCATATGAGTCTTCAAGTCAATCATGATTAGAATTTGTAGTCCATAAGACAAAGCTTTGAGACCTGATGACTATAATTATATTCTGGCTCTACTACTGAGTGGCTTCTGTTCTTATGTAAATCACTTAACCTTTCTGGACTCTGCTTACTTGGTAAAATAATAATAATAATAATAATAATAATAATAATAATAAACATAAACAAAAACAACATTAATAGTAGTCATTCTACAGAGTGTTCTTTGAGGGTCAAATAAAAATAAGCTTTCAAAAATTTAGAGAATTTTTCAAATGTGTGATCATTATTTTTATTAATTCATCAGTCAACAAAGAAGTGACTAATTAGTATGTTTCCAGAATAGGTCTAAACAATGAAGGTATGAAGTTCACTAGAACACATACTCTGTCACTGAAGGGATTTATTGTAGATATATATATATTTTAATGTTGATTACTGAAGGTATCTATATTGCCTAATAGCTGGGGTAGTGGTAATGGTCAATTTTATTTAATAAAATAGGCTAAGGTCCAATGACCCATATGGTATGATTCCATATATATGAAATGTCTAGAATAGACAAAACCATGTAGAAAGTGGATTCGTGTTTGTCAGGATCTGATGGGGGAAAGGGGAATAGGGAATTATGGCTAGAGTATGGCATTTCTTTTTGGGGTCATGAAAATGTTCTAAAATGGATTGTAGTGGTGATTGTTCAACTCTGTCAGTATACTAAAAATCACTGAATTATATACTTTTAATTGACATTATATGGCATGTCAACTATATTTCAATAAATTGTTATAACATAAGTTGAAAAATCAAAACAATTAATCCAATCATTTGACATTATATAAAACAAAAACAAACACACAAATGTATGAGCAAACAAAAGCAGACTTCACACAAATGAAATAATTTAATATTCTACCTATGCTTGTTTTTGTTAGCTTATCTTTATGAGAAGTAGTAAGAAGGAAGTAGATTAAAAGAAAATGTGCTCTCTGCCTTCCTGTCACCCTTCCACATGAATTTATTTATTAAGTGTCTGCTATGTCCAAGACTGAACAAACAGTACCCATCAGTTTTACCCAAACCATCTGATTCATTTCTGGATAATGCCTACTTTCAAAATTTTCTCTCTAAAATTCTTGAGCACACATTTGTTTTGTAAAAATAGGTAAGTCTGACTTATTTCCTTTCTCTTCTTATCTCAGCGCCTTATAGCAAACAACAACAACAACAACAAAAAATCTGTCCATGAATGCTACAGTTTGCTATAGCTCCTAATCGAGTTCTTACTGGCCAATCCATGGTGCTAGAAACAGAGACACCTATCAATTTCCAGATTCCAAGAGTGACACAGTTGTAGCTACATGTCTCTGAATTTCTTTTTTTTTCAAGTTTTTATCTAAATTCCAGTTAGTTAATATACAGTGTAATATTAGTGTCAAGTATACAATTTAGTGATTCAACACTTCCATACAATACCTGTGGCTCATCTCAAGTGCCCTCTTTAATCCTCACCACTTATGTAACCCATCCTCTCATTCACCTCCCCTCTGGTAACCATCAATTTGTTCTCTATTGTTAAATGTCTGTTTCTTTGTTTTCTTCTGTTTTTTTCCTCAGATGTTCATTTGTTTTGTTTCTTAAATTCCACATATGAGTGAAATCATATGGTATTTGTCTTTCTCTGACTGAATTATTTCACTTAGCATCATATTCTCTAGCCCCATCCTCATCATTGTGTGAATGGCAAGATTTCCGTCTTCTTTTATGACTGAGTTGTATTCCATTTTATATACACATACATACACACACACACACACACACACATACATATATAATTTATTCACTCATCAGTTGATGAGCATATGGGCTCTTTCCATAATTTGGCTATTATTGATAATGGTGCTATAAATATCAGGGTGCATGTATCCTTTGAATTCATATATTTGTTTTATTCTTTAGGTAAATACCTAGTAGTGCAATTGCTCAATTTCTTATCTGATTTTCTTTGTTACTAATTTGTAGATATGCTGCCTTCAGGTATGACCCAGATTATCATATTGCCCCAGGGTTGAAGGTCTCTCTTTTCATTCTCTGAAAACACTGGGCTCAGAATTTGCCTTCATTGACTATGCCTGATATCCCAACAAATCTGAAGAAACAAGTCTCTACCTTAAATTCCACTGCCTTTCTCTAGGATGTTTGCTTTCCTATCAATTTTCTTTTATTACTAGAAGAGTACAGGAATTCTTCATGGTTGAGGAATCAGGTGTGATTGGGAGGATTGGTCACCATCTTGAATTCTTAATGAGATGCTTTATCTATATGTTGCTTTGTCTTTAAGTTACTGCTTCACCCACTCCATTTTCCATAGCAGTCTGCTCTGAGCTATGTCCCTTCTAGCCATGTATCTCCCATCCTATGAGGCAGAGTTCATGTAAAGTGCTAGAGCTTCTTGACATTCTGTTGCTAAATGCATACCCTAAAGCCTGTATCATGAAATTTGAAATGATCCAGAAGGATAAAGGTATGTTGTCATTGAATTATAGACTGAAATGTAAAAATGCAGTTAGTAAGTAAGTCCAGAAGAAAACAGAAAATTTTCTGTATAATTTTGGAGTGGCAAATATTGTGTACAGAAGAAAAGACAAAATTACTGTAAAATTGTTTGAAGTGGTATACTTAATAAAACAAAATATTTGTGCTTATTATTTATTAAAAATTTACATATATATTAAAATAATTCTATCCAGAATATTTTAGTGATTCCTATATGTCAAAATACAAAGAAAATTAATACAATTAAGAAATGGCAAAGCATTTGAATAGACACTTAACAGAATAATATGTATGAAAGAAGAATGAACTCATAAAGAGATGCTCGACATGATTAATCTTCAGGGAAATGAAAATTGAAACCACAGTGAGATCCCATTTCACACTCATGAAAATGGCTAAAATTAAAAAGACTGGAAATAAAAATCAGTAAGAGCAACCAGAAATCTCATACATTGAGATTCACATACATTGAGACATACATTGATAGGACTGTTAATATGATAGCCCCTTTGGAAATCCGTTTGTAAATTTCTTATAACGTTAGACATAAGCATACTTCAATCACCCAAATTGTACCACTAGTTATTTACCATGGAGAAATAAAAATATATGTTTATAAAATAACTGTAAAAAATGTTGATAGCAGCTTTGTATATATTAGCAAAAAATAAAATAAACAAATGAGAGTCATCCAAATGTCCACAGGAGAACAGATAAATAACTTGTGCATATTTACTTGTATGTGATCCCATTTATAATTAATAAAAAAGCAAAGATAATCTATTAATGATACAAATCATAATGGTGGTTGCATTTGAGGAGATTTGAGATTGACTGGAAGAAGGACATGAGCAAATTTTCTAAAGTGATGAAATGTTCTATAGCTTGACTGGGTTCCTGGAGATACAAGCATATGCATTTTTCAAAACTCAGTGGATATTACACTTATGATCTATGTATTTCATGGTATATAAAATATACTTCAATTTAAATAAATAATCATATTACTATGTGAGCTGTAGCAAACACACTAGATAAGAAATCTTAACATAATTTATTGACTTGACTCTGTAACTTAACTACAATTTTGATCTTAGGGAAGTCATTAAATCTTTCTGCATTTTATTTTTTAGCATTTTCAAAATTCAAACCATTGTTTTTTAAGAATCGTTATGTTTATATTCTCCATGAGTGAAGAAGCAATATTCAACCCTTCACTGCTATATCTTGAATGGCTTATACAATGCTTGGCATATAGTATATGTGCAAATTTTTTAAAAATTTTGTGTCTTTAATTAGGCTATTACCTTTTGGGATTCAGACTTCTTTACATCTCTTATATAATAGTTTTCAAATAAGCATGAAATACTTGTTTCGTGTTATTGCCTCTAATTCATAATACTTTTATTCTTTCAAATCTGTTTGCAAAATTTGGGATTAACATAGTTTATATCAAGTCATCTCTCAAAGGCAACTAAATTGGCAAGTGTGTGTGTATATGTGTATATGTTTCTGACTCTGAGAGTAATGGACTTTCTCACATAATCACTCCTACTAATGGAAGTACAATACTGGCATTTTATAGTCCTTTATATGAGGTGATATATACTTCAATTGAGATTATTGAGATTTGCAGTGCTTTTGATCTATTCAGACAATGACAATCCAATAAATGCTGTGACATTTTGGAATAAACAGTGATCATCAGATCTTGTCACTGAGCACACTATTTAGAAAGGGGACCTCAAATCACGCTTATAGCTAGAAAAAGCTAGAAAAAGGTATTTTAGTGATCACTGGATGAAACTTTTCATTCTACAGGCTCAGAAGAGAGGTGATTTGATTTTCCCATTATCAGTGAATATTATCCCATTGATAATATATATCCCAGTGATAATTTCCCATTATCAGTGAATAGAGCCTGTCAAGATATTTTATGTAAGTTTCATGGTAACCACAAAAGGAAAAGTTGTAGTAGGTATACAAAAGACAGAGATAAAACAATTAAAGTATACCACAACAAAAGTTATCAAATCACAAAGGAGGTCAACAAGAGAGGAGGAAGGCAGGTTTCCCAGGTTTCCCACATGCCTTTGCTACATTGAATTTTCTGAAGAAATATATATATATATATATATATATATATATATATATATATATATATCACATGGATGTATATATCACATGGATGTATATTATACATCCATGTAATATATATATGACATATATGGTGTATATGTGTCATTTTATGTTATATGTGTATATGTGTATATACATGTGTATATATATATATATATATATATGACATTTCCTTTATCCATTCATATGTGTGTATATATGTCACATACACAAGAATATTATTCAGCCATATAAAAGAAGGAAATCCTGCCACTTGTGACAGTATGAATGAATCTGGAGAGCACAATGCTAAATGGACTAAATCAGACAGAAAGACAAATACATTCACTTATGTGTAGAAACTAAAAAGCTCAACTCATAAAAACAGAGAGTAGATTGGTGATTGCCAGGAGCCAGGGTTGGGGAAAATTGGTAGATGTTGGTCAGAAGGTATAAACTTCCAAATATAAAATGAATAAGTTCTGGGGGATATAATGAATAGCATTGTGACTATAAAAAACAATATTGCATTTTATACTTGAAAGTTGTTAAGAATAGTTAGCTATACTGAAACTATACTGGAATTAAAACATACTAAAAATATTAACAAGGTTACTGAGCTGGAACTATTTTCTACTGAGTTGGAGTTACTTAGAAAGCAATAGAACAACATCAGGACAAAAAGTTTTGAGCCCTGCATTGTTTTATTTTAAATCTAAGCAGGGCTACCCTTCCTCTTGAAGAATTCACTCAGTCCACCTAATCCTCTACCATTGTATGCAGGGAGCATACACACAATCTCTTCACCTTCCTGTCAGTTTTACTGTGAACTTTTAATCGTTCTAAAAATAGTTTAGTAAAAAATAGGCTGTGTTTTCTCTACCAACTCATGAGGTATCAAATCTATAGATTACATCAAAATTAAAATGCCTTTATTTAATAAAAAAAAAACTTTACACTTTTATTTTCATTGAACTTTCTTGATTATTGCTATTAGGTGTTTTGGTTCTGCAGAAGACAGCAAGTGCAAATTTAAGAGGTTGAAAATTAGAGATGATCAACTAGAAACAGATTAGAAGACGCTTGATGAAGAAGTTGTCTTTGAAAAATGACTAGTTAGAATTTGCAGATCTAGAAATACTGAAAATATGAGCAAAATCATAAGAAGAGTAGGAGTTGAGACAAATATGATTGGTGAAAATAATCAGTTTTGATGATACAATACCAGGTTATGTTGCTTCTATGTGGTAAAAATTGGACTTTAGTCTAAAACTGCATCAAAACTGTAGAAAGCAGTGAATACCAAGGAAGGTTTTGAGCACACGAGTGATGCGTAGAACTTCTTCAGGAAATTCAATGTAGCAAAGGCATGTGGGAAACCTGGGTTGGAGAGAAATTTTTAAAAAATGCAGATCTTATATGAGACCTTTTTTATTTAGGCATGTAATAAAAAAGGTCTTAATTTTTAGAATAAGTGCCTTCTCACTGTAAGTGGAAAATGATTGCTTCCTATTAAGCAGAAATATAAATTGGACTACAGGCAGAGGACAATACTAAGGAATGATATTTCAGCCCTGTTGTGACCAGCCTTCTTCTAGTTGACTGCCTGAACTTTTGTATACCTAGTATTTCTTCTTCCCACCTTCAGGCCTCTGAGTTTCTTACCTGAGAGGACTGGTTACCATTTCATCCTCAATACACAGTGTTTGCCTGGACCATACCTTCTTATGACCATAACCCTTAGCCAGAGTCAGCTTTATTTCATGACCTTCAAGAACTCCAGGTCAATCAGATCCCCCATGGCCTGTCCTGTTTGTAGTAAGCAAGTCTAGTCCTGGAAAGACCTTGCTTTACTTCCCTAAATTGCTGTGAAAAAGCAGTCAATGTCAGACTGAAGTTTAAAGGACAAAAAAAAAAAAAAAAACAAACACCCTTTCCTGTACCAACACACCATAAGGGCTCAAGGAGTGGTTGGGGAGGTCCTACTAAGTAATAATAACTTGCACATGTCTTGCATTTCATAATATACTACACGGTTTGACAGGAAGCTGCATGTGATCCTCACAGATGCTTGTACACAGTACAGGTTGTATTCATCACACACATAATACATTGGAAAAAATGATTAGAGGAGGTAAAAAGACTTGCCTCTCTGACACCCACTAAAGTTTCATTTTGCTATCACTGTACTCCCCAAGGACATGTTTTCAGAAACATAGGAATGCTTACTTAATTGGATGAATTACTGGTTAGCTACAAAGTGGTAAAATAGGTCACAGAGTTATAGTTTCATTTTTCCAAAAAAAGGTAACCTTATCGTGTAATTCTGAACCTTCTTTAGTGACTATGAATCCTATGAATCAGTCCTGTTCTCCTTTGCAGGGTATCTAGTGTGGCTGGTAATCTGCTCTGTGGGCTTTCCCTTCAGCCTCACAGCTAAACACTTTCCAGAGGTGACACTCTACTGGTAACACTGAAGTACCTATAGTTCCCCAAGCCAATCATCTGGTCTCTTACCTCTGGGATTTTGGGCTTGCTGCTCTCTTCTGAAACACCTTCCCCAATATGTCTAATGGCTAGATACCTACAATGTTCAGCACCAAGTTGAAACATCTCTTCCTTGGAGACTGTTTCAGAGATAATATATATAATGGTTTGGGGCTGGACCTTTATAGGCAACCAAAAATGATTCCCATTCCCATTACTTCCTAGATGTTCAAACATGGGTATGCTATCACTGCTCTGTACCTCAGTTTAGTCATTTAGAAAAATGGGATAAAAGTACCTAATTTATAGGCTATATTTAGGTTTACATGAGATAATGCCTATAAAGGATTCAACACCCAAATAAAACATCTATTAAATGATCATTTTTGTTTTGGACTGATATTCTAAACAAAGTTGATAATTTTTTTTCCATTTAGTTCTCACTTCTAAATGATCTAATCTCTTATTTATCACATACTATTAGAATTGGTTCTTTATACTTTGAAAACAAGGACTATGTCTTTTTGGTTTCTATATACCAAGCACCCAGCAGTGAATCTGGCACAAAGTAGAATCTCAATGAATATTTCTTGAATCAATAGACAGATAAAAAGAGCACAAAGTCTGAAGTAATTAGATGTTAGGTGTATCCTAGTTCTATCATTTACTAGTTTGGCAATTTTCTCAATCTCTATGTCTCTTCACTGATGATAATGACACTTACTTAATGGGACTATTTTATACTTTCAAAGATATAGATTCCAAATATCCAAAGTGTTTTACAAATTGTATTGCTCTGGACAAATAGTAATTAATAGTATTTTTATATTTTAATTGATGATATTTTTGTTTTTCATTATTTTCCTAGAGCTCTCGGATGCTTGGTTGAATTCCATAAAACTTTTCCTCTCATTTAAGAGTAAAATATGAGAATGTGCAATTAAAAGAAGGGAAAAGTCCAGCAACTCTTCTTGGCCCAGATGGATTTTGCATGTCACAAAACCTGTCAGAGGTGTTGGTTAAATTCTGCAATCCACTAAGTGTAGAGGTAGTTGCTTCTCACAGGGGATTCTTTAACACACCTGACTGAAAAAAGCTTGTTTCACAAGCTCCCTGTCAAATTTATTTCCAATTATTCTAGTTCCTCCAGGCAGCTATCCAAACTTTTGGAGCTTATAAACCAAAGTACTGGTCTTGTCTTGGCCTTGATTTTGTGTATATTTGCTATCTATTATTACATGTGTCCTGAGTCTCCATCTAGGGTGAGTTGGAATCCAGAAAGTTTCTATTTAGCATCTAAGACCATTTGTGAGGTTCCGTTTATCTGCTGATTATGTGCCTATTTAAGGGACTTGACCAATTTAAGATTTATGCTGGTTTCACTAAAATGATCAATGGGGTTAAAGGTATGTGGAAATGAATTCTCATGGAAAGAGAATTCAATTTATTGAGTAAATTTATTTAGCATGTATTAAGTGCTAGGCACTATGTTATATATTTATTTATATATTTTTATTTAACCTTACAAGCAGATCTAAGGGAAGTCAAGGATTCATCCTTTTTGACAAATAAAGAAATGGATTTCAGAGATTTTAATAAATTGGTCCAAAGCTGTACAGTTAATCAAAGGCAGGGTTGGAATTCAGACCCATCTGAATCCAGAGTCCAATCTCTTTCAATGCAACACTTATTCTGAACTCCTGTGGGGTCTGATATCATTTGTCCCAAGCTCCCCAAGTAATTTTTTTTTCAATATATGAAATTTATTGTCAAATTGGTTTCCGTACAACACCCAGTGCTCATCCCAAAAGGTGCCCTCCTCAATACCCATCACCCACCCTCCCCTCCCTCCCACCCCCCATCAAACTCAGTTTGTTCTCAGTTTTCAACAGTCTCTTATGCTTTGGCTCTCTCCCACTCTAACCTCTTTTTTTTTTCCTTCCCCTCCCCCATGGGTTCCTGTTAAGTTTCTCAGGATCCACATAAGAGTGAAACCATATGGTATCTGTCTTTCTCTGTATGGCTTATTTCACTTAGCATCACACTCTCCAGTTCCATCCACGTTGCTACAAAGGGCCATATTTTTTTCTTTCTCATTGCCCGGTAGTACTCCATTGTGTATATAAACCACAATTTCTTTATCCATTCATCAGTTGATGGACATTTAGGCTCTTTCCATAATTTGGTTATTGTTGAGAGTGCTGCTATAAACATTGGGGTACAAGTGCCCCTATGCATCAGTACTGCTGTATCCCTTGGGTAAATTCCTAGCAGTGCTACTGCTGGGTCATAGGGTAGGTCTATTTTTAATTTTTTGAGGAAGCTCCACACTGTTTTCCAGAGCGGCTGCACCAATTTGCATTCCCACCAACAGTGCAAGAGGGTTACTGTTTCTCCACATACTCTCCAGCATCTATAGTCTCCTGATTTGTTCATTTTGGCCACTCTGACTGGCGTGAGGTGATATCTGAGTGTGGTTTTGATTTATATTTCCCTGATAAGGAGCGACGTTGAGCATCTTTTCATGTGCCTGTTGGCCATCCGGATGTCTTCTTTAGAGAAGTATCTATTCATGTTTTCTGCCCATTTCTTCACTGGGTTATTTGTTTTTTGGGTGTGGAGTTTGGTGAGCTCTTTATAGATTTTGGATACTAGCCCTTTGTCCGATATGTCATTTGCAAATATCTTTTCCCATTCTGTTGGTTGCCTTTTAGTTTTGTTGGTTGTTTCCTTTGCTGTGCAGAAGCTTTTTATCTTCATAAGGTCCCAGTAATTCATTTTTGCTTTTAATTCCCTTGCCGTTGGGGATGTGTTGAGTAAGAGATTGCTACGGCTGAGGTCAGAGAGGTCTTTTCCTGCTTTCTCGTCTAGGGTTTTGATGGTTTTCTGTCTCACATTCAGGTCCTTTATCCATTTTGAGTTTATTTTTGTGAATGGTGTGAGAAAGTGGTCTAGTTTCAACCTTCTGCATGTTGCTGTCCAGTTCTCCCAGCACCATTTGTTAAAGAGACTGTCGTTTTTCCATTGGATGTTCTTTCCTGCTTTGTCAAAGATGAGTTGGCCATACGTTTGTGGGTCTAGTTCTGGGGTTTCTATTCTATTGCATTGGTCTATGTGTCTGTTTTTATGTCAATACCATGCTGTCTTGATGATTACAGCTTTGTAGTAGAGGCTAGGTCTGGGATTGTGATGCCTCTTGCTTTGGTCTTCTTCTTCAAAATTACTTTGGCTATTCAGGGCCTTTTGTGGTTCCATATGAATTTCAGAATTGCTTGTTCTAGTTTCGAGAAGAATGCTGGTGCAATTTTGATTGGGATTGCACTGAATGTGTAGATAGCTTTGGGTAGTATTGACATTTTGACAATATTTATTCTTCCAATCCATGAGCATGGAATGTCTTTCCATTTCTTTATATCTTCTTCAATTACCTTCATAAGCTTTCTATAGTTTTCAGCATACAGATCCTTTACATCTTTGGTTAGATTTATTCCTAGGTATTTTATGCTTCTTGGTGCAATTGTGAATGGAATCAGTTTCTTTGTCTTTCTGTTGCTTCATTGTTAGTGTATAAGAATGCAACTGATTTCTGTACATTAATTTTGTATCCTGCAACTTTTCTAAATTCATGTATCAGTTCTAACAGACTTTTGGTGGAGTCTATTGGATTTTCCATGTATAGTATCATGTCATCTGCGAAATGTGAAAGCTTGACTTCATCTTTGCCAATTTTGATGCCTTTGATTTCCGTTTGTTGTCTGATTGCTGATGCTAGAACTTCCAGCACTATGTTAAACAACAGCGGTGAGAGTGGGCATCCCTGTCGTGTTCCTGATCTCAAAGAAAAAGCTCTCAGTTTTTCCCCATTGAGGATGATGTTAGCTGTGGGCTTTTCATAAAAGGCTTTTATGATGTTTAAGTATGTTCCTTCTATCCCGACCTTCTCAAGGGTTTTTATTAAGAAATGGTGCTGAATTCTGTGAAAGGCCTTTTCTGCATCGATTGACAGGATCATATGGTTCTTCTCTTTTCTTTTATTAATGTGATGTATCACGATGATTGATTTGTGAATGTTGAACCAGCCCTGCATCCCAGGAATGAATCCCACTTGATCATGGTGAATAATTCTTTTTATATGCTGTTGAATTCGATTTGCTAGTATCTTATTGAGAATTTTTGCATCTATATTCATCAGGGATATTGGCCTGTAGTTCTCTTTTTTTACTGGGTCTCTGTCTGGTTTGGGAATCCAAGTAATACTGGCTTCATAGAATGAGTCTGGAAGTTTTTCTTCCCTTTCTATTTCTTGGAATAGCTTGAGAAGGATAGGTATTATCTCTGCTTTAAACGTCTGGTAGAACTCCCCTGGGAAGCCATCTGGTCCTGGACTCTTATTTGTTGGGAGATTTTTGATAACCGATTCAATTTCTTCGCTAGTTATGGATCTGTTCAAGCTTTCTCTTTCCTCCTGAGTGAGTTTTGGAAGAGTGTGGGTGTTTAGGAATTTGTCCATTTCTTCCAGGTTGTCCAATTTGTTGGCATATAATTTTTCATAGTATTCCCTGATAATTGTTTGTATCTCTGAGGGATTGGTTGTAATCATTCCATTTTCATTCATGATATTATCTATTTGAGTCATCTCCCTTTTTTTTGGAGAAGCCTGGCTAGAGGTTTGTCAATTTTGTTTATTTTTTCAAAAAACCAACTCTTGGTTTTACTGATCTGCTCTACAGTTTTTTTAGATTCTATATTGTTTATTTCTGCTCTGATCTTTATTATTTCTCTTCTTCTGCTGGGATTAGGCTGCCTTTGCTGTTCTGCTTCTATTTCCTTTAGGTGTGCTGTTAGATTTTGTATTTGGGATTTTTCTTGTTTCTTGAGATAGGCCTAGATTGCAATGTATTTTCCTCTAAAGACTGCCCTCGCTGCATCCCAAAGGTTTGGATTGTTGTATTTTAATTTTCGTTTGTTTCCATATATTTTTTAATTTCTTCTCTAATTGCCTGGTTGACCCACTCATTCTTTAGTAGGGTGTTCTTTAACCTCCATGCTTTTGGGGGTTTTCCAAACTTTTTCCTGTAGTTGATTTCAAGTTTCATAGCATTGTGGTCTGAAAGTATGCATGGTATAATTTCAATTCTTGTAAACTTATGAAGGGCTGTTTTGTGACCCAGTATATGATCTATCTTGGAGAATGTTCCATGTGCACTCGAGAAGCAAGTATATTCTGTTGCTTTGGGATGCAGAGTTCTAAATATATCTGTCAAGTCCATCTGATCCAATGTATCATTCAGGGCCCTTGTTTCTTTATTGACCGTGTGTCTAGATGATCTATCCATTTCTGTAAGTGGAGTGTTAAAGTCCCCTGCAATTACCACACTCTTATCAATAAGGTTGCTTATGGTTATGAGTAATTGTTTTATACATTTGTGGGCTCCCATATTCAGCTCTTCCTGGTGGATAGACCCTGTAATTATTATATAATGCCCTTCTTCATCTCTTGTTACAGCCTTTAATTTAAAGTCTAGTTTTTCTGATATAGGTATGGCTACTCCAGCTTTCTTTTGGCTTCCAGTAGCATGATAAATAGTTCTCCATCCCCTCACTCTCAATCTAAAGGTGTCCTCAGGTCTAAAATGAGTCTCTTGTAGACAACAAATAGATGGGTCTTGTTTTTTTTATCCATTCTGATACCCTACGTCTTTTGGTTGGTGCATTTAGTCCATTTACATTCAGTGTTATTATAGAAAGACACAGGTTTAGAGTCATTGTGATGTCTGTATGTTTTATGCTTGTAGCGATGTCTCTGGTACTTTGTCTCACAGGATTCCCCTTAGGATCTCTTGTAGGGCTGGTTTAGTGGTGACGAATTCCTTCAGTTTTTGTTTGTTTGGGAAGACCGTTATCTCTCCTTCTAATCTAAATGACAGACTTGCTGGATAAAGGATTCTCAGCTGCATATTTTTTCTGTTCATCACATTGAAGATCTCCTGCCATTCCTTTCTGTGCTGCCAAGTTTCAGTAGAGAGATCGGTCACGAGTCTTATAGGTCTCCCTTTATATGTTAGAGCACGTTTATCTCTAGCTGCTTTCAGAATTTTCTCTTTATCCTTGTATTTTGCAAGTTTCACTATGATATGTCGTGCAGAAGATCGATTCAAGTTACGTCTGAAGGGAGTTTTCTGTGCCTCTTGGATTTCAATGCCTTTTTCCTTCCCCAGTTCAGGGAAGTTCTCAGCTGTTATTTCTTCAAGTACCCCTTCAGCACCTTTCCCTCTCTCTTCCTCCTCTGGGATACCAATTATGCGTAGATTATTTCTTTTTAGTGTATCACTTAGTTCTCTAATTTTCCCCTCATTCTCCTGGATTTTTTTATCTCTCTTTTTCTCAGCTTCCTCTTTTTCCATAACTTTATCTTCTAGTTCACCTATTCTCTCCTCTGCCTCTTCAATCCGAGCTGTCGTCATTTCCATTTTGTTTTGCATTTCGTTTAAAGCGTTTTTCAGCTCCTCCTGACTGTTCCTTAGTCCCTTGATCTCTCTAGGAATAGATTCTCTGCTGTCCTCTATACTGTTTTCAAGCCCAGCGATTAATTTTATGACCATTATTCTAAATTCACTTTCTGTTATATTATTTAAATCCTTTTTGATCAGTTCATTAGCTGTTGTTATTTCCTGGAGATTCTTTTGAGGGGAATTCTTCCGTTTGGTCGTTTTGGATAGTCCCTGGAGTGGTGTGGACCTGCAGGGCACTTCCCCTCTGCTGTGGTGTATAACTGGAGTTGGTGGGCGGGGCCGCAGTCAGAGCTGATGTCTACCCCTAGCCCACCGCTGGGGCCACAGTCAGACTGGTGTGTGCCTTCTCTTCCCCTCTCCTAGGGGCGGGATTCACTGTGGGGTGGCGTGGTCCATCTGGGCTACTTGCACACTGCCAGGCTTGTGGTGCTGGGGATCTGGCGTATTAGCTCGGGTGGGTAGGCAAGGTGCATGGGGGGCAGAAGGGGCAGGCTTAGCTTGCTTCTCCTTAGGTGATCCACTTCAGGAGGGGCCCTGTGGCAGCAGGAGGGAGTCAGACCTGCTGCTGGAGGGTTGGCTCTGCAGAAGCACAGCGTTGAGTGTTTGCGCAGAGTAAGCAATTTCCCTGGCAGGAACTGGTTCCTTTTGGGATTTTGGCTGGGGGATGGGCGAGGGAGATGGCGCTGGTGAGCGCCTTTTTTCCCCGCCAAACTGAGCTCTGTCCTCCCAGGGCTCAGCAACTCTCCCTCCCTTTGTCCTCCAGCCTTCCCGCTTTCCGAGCAGAGCTGTTAACTTATGACCTCCCAGATGCTAAGTCCCGCTTGCTGTCGGAACACACTCTTTTGGGCCCCTCTGCTTTTGCAAGCCAGACTCGGGGTCTTTGCTTGGCCGGCCGGCCGCCCCTCTGCCCCGGCTCCCTCCTGTCAATCCGTGTAGCGCCCGCGGCCTCGCCACCCTTCCTACCCTCTTCTGTGGGCCTCTCGTCTGTGCTTGGCTCCGGAGACTCCGTTCTGCTAATCCTCTGGTGGTTTTCTGGGTTATTTGGGCAGGTGTAGGTGGAATCTAAGTGATCAGCAGGACACGCGGTGAGCCCAGTGTCCTCCTATGCTGCCATTTTTCCTGTTCCCTCCCCAAGTAATTTTGACAGCAATGCCCAAAAACTACGAGGTATGTCTCACGGCCTCTTACTTAGTTGACAACTTGATTAAACACAATATTCTGGTTTCCATAAACATTTATAATCTTAGCAAAGAAAGTAATATGTATGTTTGTAATCCACCCAATATAGCCTCAAAGATTGCTTAATTCAATCCAGGTATTTTCATCAAGATATATCAGTCAACTCGACTTCCCCAGGGAGGAATAGTCCATTTGCATAAAGCATGATTTCTCCTAATGCAGATCTCATTCCCCAGAAAATAAGCCCCTTAGGTAAGTGAAGTGCCTTGGCCTCAGATTAAGGATAAAATAATCTCTGTGACTCAATGCAGGCTCCTGTTGCCTAAAATCCCTGTTATGAAAATATAGTCATTTAGGAAGAAATGCATTGATTTGTGTAATAAGGCCAAGGTTTTCTGGGAAGTAAAAGATCAACTATCTACTCCCAGAAAGATTTTTCTCTTTCCCTCATTAGGCAGGTATTATGAAGGCTAGATCACCCCAATCCAATCAACCGTTGAGCATTTCTGGGCCAACATCTGAATCTCCAAGTCAGAGAATAATAATTGTTTTTCTGTAAAGGACCAAATAGTAAATATTTTAGGATTTGAGGGTCTGAGAGTATCTGTCAGAACTACTCAACTCTCATTTTAAACACAACTGGCCATAGACAATACGTAATAATTTGGTCTTCTAATAAAATTTTATTTATAGACACTAAAATACAAATATCATAATTTAACAAAATGTTATTATTGTTTTTTCAACTACTTAAGACAGTGAAACCCGTTCTGAGCTAATGAGTCATCTAAAAGCAGGTGATGGAAGGGATTTGACCTCTGACTCCTTGCTTTAAAGGTGGAATGACAACGGTTAAGTAGAAGTAAATTTAGTCCCTGATTTACCATGAAAAAGTTCACATGCAAAATACTTGCATAGAATTCCTGCATTAGCAAAAACAAAAAGCCAAATCATCCCCCAAAACATATATTAATACCAAAAAAAGGGCTAATGTGTCACATATATTAGCATTGTCTTTATTAATACAGAAAATAGTACTAATGTGGAATACTGCTGTAAATTAGTTAAAATATTTGTCACTGGTTTAGTGTTTGAATGACACAGAGCAAGGAAAATAACATTAGAAGCTGGAAAATAAAAGATGTGCACAAAATAGAGAAACATTGAGTAAAAATATCTCCTTTATTAACTTGGAAAGCAGACTATCTTCCTAACTGAGCCCGTATCTCTATGGGAAGAGCTTAAAAAGAATGAGAAAGTCAGTTTGTTGATTATTCCTTATAGATTATAATAATAAGTAAAAAGAAAAGTTCAAAAATGAATGGACCAGTTTGCAAACAGAAAATGAAAGGGAATAGAGCAAGTTTAGAAATGTTTTGACTTTGAAATATTAGAAAAACTGAAGGTTTTAATAAGCTTATGAAAAAGACTTCCCACTTGGAAAATATAAAATTAGCCCTCTTTATACCATCATTTTTAATTGCATTTAATTTTAGTGTTTTGAATTTTAACTGTTTTTAAGTAATAGTATTATATGTATTTTTTAAATTCTTTGAAGATCTTTGAAAGAACAAAGATAATATTTACTTATTTTGCAGTTGAATGCAATTCATTATACCTTGTGATTATTGCATGGATCCATTTGACTATTTTATAAAACTAAGATTCATTAGGGAGCATTAATAATATTTTTCCTGTCATGAAACATTTTGTAGTTCATCACGATAAGAATTATTTTACATTAATATACATTAATTATTAATATGTATAAATTATTCCCAACCATGATAAAAGATACTGAAATATTAAGAAAATTAAAGAATGATAGAATCTCCAAGAGGATGATGCAGTAGTGAAACAGATCATCACTATTACATCATCCTTTGGTTTTCTTGTTGTGTTGCCCAAAGTATTGTACTACACTGAAACCTATCAAAGAAATCTGGAGTCATCTTCCTTGTAGTCCTTTTAGTAGCTTACATCAAACACTATGAAACATTTAGACTTTTTCATTGTGCCCATAATGTCGGAAAGGAGAAAATTGATAGAAAAAGAGTCTTCACAATTATTATATGAGTCAGAAGATAAATGTCAAGGGACAGAGTACAACATTCTAGACTCTAATGCTTATGGTGAAAATTCATCATATTAGTGAAACTCATAATGCAAATTTTCAGAAGATGATATCCAGATGATTATTTTCAAACTGAAGAATCAAAGTCTGAACTATATATTTCTAAATAAAAATGAAATATGTTATTTTCATCCAAAAAATCATACAGTAAAATCACTTTTGCTAAAAGAATTTGGACCATCTTCTTTTGCTAATATATGTGACTTTTTTTCATATTTTATGATGTTTGTGTGTCACATTTTATTTGATAAGATTCGTAAATGGTCAAGTGCTGAAGATAGGCATGCATATGATGATGTAGAAATTAAAAGAAAACTTAGAGGATTAACCATTATATTGATGTTTGTAAATCCAGAAATTAAAATATTTTGCAGTTTTGGAGCAAAGATGGGTTTCCTTTATACAGCAAAAATAGGATCCATCAAAGTTTTTAAAATAATTTTTAAAATTAATTAATTACTTTACTTTGTAATTTACCTCCAAGTTAGTTAGCATATAGTACAATAATGATTTCAGGAATACATTCCTTAATGACCCTTACCCATTTAGCCTCACCCCCCTGCCAAAATGCCTCCAGCAACCCTCTGTTTGTTCTCTATATTTGAATCTCTTATGTTTTGTCCCCCTCCCTGTTTTTGTATTATTTTTGCTTGCCTTCCTTATGTTCATCTGTTTTGTATCTTAAATTCCTCATATGAGTGAAATCATATGATATTTGTTTTTCTCGGACTAATTAATTTTGTTTAGAATACCCTTCAGTTCCATCCACGTAGTTACAAATGGCAAAATTTCATTCTTTTTGATTGCCGAGTAATACTCCATTGTGTGTGTGTGTGTGTGTGTGTGTGTGTGTGTGTGTGTGTGTGTGTATGTGTATATACCACATCTTCTTTATCCATTCATCCATCTATGGACATTTGGGCTCTTTCCATACTTTGGCTATTGTTGATAGTGCTGCTATAAACATTGGGTGCATGTGCCCCATTGAAACAGCACACCTGTATCCCTTGGAAAAAATACCTATTAGTGCTATTGCTGGGTCATAGGGTAGTTCTATTTTTAGTTTTTTGAGGAAACTCCATACTGTTTTCCAGACTGGCTGCACCAGCTTGCATTCCCACTAGCAGTGCAAAAGAGATCCTCTTTCTCTGCATCCTTGCCAACATCTGTTGTTGCCTGAGTTGTTCATGTTAGCCATTCTGACAGGTGTGAAGTGTTATCTCATTGTGGTTTTGATTTGTATTTCCCTGATGATGAGTGATGTTGAGCATTTTTTCATGTGTCTGTTAGCCATCTGGATGTCTTCTTTGGAGAAGTGTCTATTCATGTCTTTTTCCCGTTTCTTCACTGGATGATTTGTTTTTTGGGTGTTGAGTTTGATAAGTTCTTTATAGATTTGGATCCAAACCCTTTATCTGATATGTCATTTGCAAATATCTTCTCCTATTCCATTGGTTGCCTTTTAGTTTTGCTGATTGTTTCCTTTGCTGTGCAGAAGCTTTTTTATTTTTATGAGGTCCCAATAGTTCATTTTTGCTTTTGTTTCCCTTGCCTATGGAGATGTGTTGAGTGAGAAGATGCTGCGACCAAGGTCAAAGAGGTTTTTGCCTGCTTTCTCTTCTAGGATTTTGATGCCTTCCTGTCTTACTAAATGAAAGACCCAAATGGTCTTACATCCATTTTGAGTTTATCTTTGTGTATGATGTAAGAAGGTGGCCCGGGTTCATTTTTCTTCATGTCGCTGTCCAGTTTTCACAGCACCATTTGCTGAAGAGACTGTCTTTATTCCATTGGATATTCTTTCCTGTTTTGTCAAAGATTAGTTGGCCTTACATTTGTAGGTCCATTTCTGGGTTCTCTATTCTGTTCCATTGAGCTGAGTGTCTTTTTTTGTGCCAGTACCATACTGTCTTGATGATTACAGCTTTGTAATACATCTTGAAGTCCGGGATTGTGATGTCTCCAGCATTGGTTTTCTTTTTCAAGATTGCTTTCACTATTCGGAGTCTTTTCTGGTTCCATACAAATTTTAGGATTGTTTGTTCTAGCTCTGTGAAGAATGTTGGTGTTATTTTGATAGGGATTGCATTGAATATGTAGATTGCTTTCAGTAGTATCAATATTTTAACAATGTTTGTTCTTCTGATCCAGGAGCATGGAATATTTTTCCATTTTTTGTGTGTCTTCTTCAATTTCTTTCATCATATTTCTATAGTTTTCAGTGTTTAGATTTTTCACCTCTTTGGTTATGTTTATTCCTAGGTATTTTATGGGTTTGGTGTAATTGTAAATGGGATTGATTCTTTGATTTCTCTTTCTGCTATTTCATTATTGGTGTATAGTAATGCAACTGATTTCTGTGCATTGATTTTATATCCTGCAACTTTGCTGAATTCATGGGTCAGTTCTAGCAGTGTTTTGGTGGAATCTTTTGGGTTTTCCATATAGAGTATCATGTCATCTGCAAATAGTGAAAGTTTGACTTCCACCTGGCCAGTTTGGATGTCTTTTATTCCTTTGTGTTTTCTCCTTGCTGAGGCTAAGACTTCCAATACTGTGTTGAATAAAAGTGGCAAGAGAGGTCATGTTCCTGACCTTAGGGGGAAAGCTTTCAGTTTTTCCCCACTGAGGACATTAACAGTGGTTCTGTCATATATGGCCTTTATAATCTTGAGGTATGATCCTTTAATCCCTACTTTCTTGAGCGTTTTTATCAAGAAAGGATGCTGTATTTTGTCAAATGCTTTCTCTGTATCTAGTGAGAGGATCATGTGGTTCTTTTCCTTTCTTTTATTGATGTGATGTATCACATTGATTGTTTTGCAGATATTGAACCAGTCCTGCATCCCAGGTATAAATCCCACTTGGTCATAGTGAATATTTCTTTTAATGAATTGTTGGAACCAGTTGGCTAGTATCTTAGTGAGGATTTTTGCATACATGTTCATCAGGGAAATTGGTCTGTTGTTCTCCTTTTTAGTCGGGTCTTTGTCTGGTTTTGCAATTGAGGTAATGTTGGCTTCATAGATGAGTTTAGAAGTTTTCCTTCCCTTTCTATTTTTTGGAACAGCTTCAAAAGAGTAGGTGTTAATTCTTCTTTAAATGTTTGGTAGAATTCCCCTGGAAATCCATCTAGCATTGTACCCTTGTTTTTTGGGTGATTTTTGATTACTAATTTGATTTCCTTACTGGTTATGTGTCTGTTCAAATTTTATATTTCTCCTTGTTTCAGTTTTGGTAACTTATATGTTTCTAGGAATTTGTCCATTTCTTCCAGGTTTCCCATTTTATTGTCGTATAATTGCTCATAATATTCTCTTATTATTGTTGTATTTTGCAGTGTTGGTTGTGATTGCTCCTGTCTCATCCTTGATTTTATTTATTTGGGTCCTTTCCTTTTTCCTTTTTATCAAACTGGCTAGGAGTTTATCAATTTTGTTAATTGTTTCAAAGAACCAACTTCTGGTTTAATTGATCTGTTCTACTGTTTTCTTTTTGGTTTGATAGCATTGATTTCTGCTCTAACCTTTATTATTTCCTGTCTTCTTTCTGGTCTTGGGTTTTGTTTGCTGTTCTTTCTCCAGCTTTTAAAGCTGTAATATTAGGTGTATATCTGAGACCTTCCTTCTTTAGGAAGGCCTGGATTGCTGTATACTTGCCTCTTATGACTGACTTTGCAGCATCCCAGAGGTTTTGGGCTGTGGTGTTATCATTTTAATTGGCTTCCATGTACTTTTTTAATTTCCTCTTTAACTTCTTGGTTAGCCCATTAATTATTTAGTAGAATGTTCTATAGTTTACAATATTTGTTATTTTTCCAAATTTTTTCCTTTGGGTAATTCAAGTTTCATAACATTGTGTTCTGAAAATATGCACGGTATGATCTTGATCTTTTTGTACTTGTTAAGGGCTGGTATGTGTCCCAGTATGTGATCTGTTATGGAGAATGTTCCATGTTCACGGGAGAAGAAAGCGTATTCCACTGCTTTAGGATGAAATGTTCTGAATATATCTGTTAAGTCCATCCATTCCAGTCTGTCATTCAAAGCCATTGTTTCCTTGTTGATTTTCTGTTTAGGTACTGTGGCCACTGCTATAAGTGGGATGTTGAAGTCCCCTACTATTATGGTATTATTATCCATGAGTTCCTTTATGTTTGTTATTTTTTATGTTGTGTTTATTTTGTGATTTATATATTTGGGTGTTTTCATGTTTGGAGCAGAAATGTTTACAATTGTTAGGTCTTCTTGGTGGATAGACCCCTTAATTATGATATAATGGCCTTCTTCATCCTTTTTTACAGTTTTTATTTTAAAATCTAGATTGTATGATATAAGTACGGCTACTCCGGCTTTTTTTTTTTGGTGACCATTAGCATGATAGATGGTTCTCCAACCCCTTATTTTCAATCTGAAGGTGTCTTTAGATGTAAAATGGGTCTCTTGTAAACAGCATATAGATGGATCTTGCTTTCTTATCCATTCTGTTACCCTATGTCTTTTGATTGGAGTATTTCATCTATTGACCTTTAGAGTGAATACTAAAATATATGAATGTATTGCCATTTTCTCGCCTGTAGATTTGGAATTTCTGATGGTGTTCTCTGGTCCTTTCTAGACTTTGTTACTTTTGGTCTTTTTTGGCGGGGGGGGGGGTTGTTTGTTTTTGTTTTTTTCCCATCATTTCTGCCCTCAGAGAGTCCCCCTTAACATTTCTTGCACGGCTGGTTTGGTAGTTACAAACTCCATTAATTTTTGTTTGGGAGACTTTTTATCTCTCCTTCAATTTGATTGACAGCCTTGATGGATAAAGAATTCTTGGCTGCATAGTTTTCCAACTGAGCACATTGAATATATCCTGCCACTCCTTTCTGGCCTGGCAATTTCTGTGGATATGTCTGCTGTGAACCTGATCTGTCTTCATTTGTAGCTTAAGGACATTTTTTCCATTGCTGCTTTCATGATTCTTTCCTTGCCTGAGTATTTTGTGAATCTGACTATGATATGCCTTGTTGATGGTTGGTGTTTGTTGAATCTAATGGGAGTCCTCTGTGCTTCCTGGATTTTGATGTCTGTGTCTTTCCTCAGGTTAGGAAAGTTTTCCACTATGATTTGCTCACATAAAACTTCTTCCCCTTTTTTTCTCTCTTCATCTTCTAGGACCCCTATGATTCTGATGTTATTCCTGTTTAATGAGTCACTGAGTTCTCTAATTCTTAAATCGTGCTCTTTTGCCTTAGTCTCCCTCTTTGTTTCTGCTCCATTATTCTCCATAAGTTTCTCCTCTGTATCGCTGCTTTGCTGCTCTGGTTCATCCATCCTTGCCGCCGTGACATGCATTCAAGTTTGCAGCTCAGTTATAGCATTTTTATTTCATCCTGACTAGCTTTTACTTCTTTTATCTCCACAGAAAGGGATTCTAATCTATCTTCCACCCCAGCTAGTATTCTTATTATCGTGATTCTAAATTCTGGTTCAGACATCTTGCTTGTATGTCTGTTGATTAAGTCCCTGGCTGTCATTTCTTCCTGTTATTTCTTTTGGGGTGAATTCTTTCATTTTGTGATTTTGACGGAAGAAAAGGAATTAATAAAGTAAAAAAAAAATAAACAATTAAAAACAACACAAAGAAACTAAGAAAATGATGCTAGATCCTAGGTGTGTTTTGGTCTGATTGCTGAAAGAAATTTGATACATTAGATGAAAGGGTAAAGATTAAAAACAAAAAAAGGAAATGTCTGAAAATTTTAAAAAATGAATACAATAAAATAGAATAAAATGAAATGATGGAGGTAAAATAGAATATGAAAACTTAACAAAAGAGTAAAATTATATAGTAGAAAAAATTAAGGAAAAATCTTTTTAATAAAAGTGGAAAATAAAAATAAATTTTTTCTCTTTCTGTATTCAAGAATAAGAAAAGAAAAAGAAAAACAATTGAATAGATGGACCAATGAACCAAATGAAATATGATTGGAATTACATCTGGTTTCCCATAGAAGTCAAACTATGAAGCATTTTATAGTCTGTAAACTAAGCAGGTGTATAGTCTGTAAACTAAGCGGGTGTAGAGACTTATAAGAGCGTGGTTGTCCCAGTGGGTGGGGCTTAGTGTAATGGCTCTGTTCTCTACTAGGTGGCGCTGCTTAGCTTACTGTGGTGTATTGTTGTGGTGCATGTAGCCATGTATGTGCATGCACAGGAAGGGTGAAAATGGCATATCAGAAAACTGCTCTCCCCAATCAAGCAGCCCTCTTTTGTCTCTGGCTTCCATCACATCCCTGCTTCCACACAGTCTGTGACCAAGCCATCAGGCTGCCAGGTGACCCCTCCCTCCTGAGTCCTATCTCAAATGGGGCTGTGTTTCCCAACCCGTCACTTCTGAGGAACTGCAGCTTTGACCCATTCTAACTCTCTTGGGGGTGGAGGGCGGGGCTCTGGCTGAGCAATGGCTCAGTGACAGTCATCCCCAGGAATGTTCACAAGACTGTGCTTCTGCCAATGCCTAGAGACTATGGTCGGGCACCAGCTCACCTTAGAAAAATTTAGTGCAATCATGTGGTAGCAGCATTTCATGGATTATGGCAAATCACAACGCACATCTGGTGTCAAAATTCACCCTTAACATCCTCACTCCAACACCAGTGAATGTGGTCATTCTCCAAGGTCTGCTGGGGCCTTTGCCTGTGGGGAGGCTGAATAGCCTCTACCAAATGTCCTCTGAGCAGGGGAACCGCTTCTCCCCATGTAGTCTAAGGGCCCCTCAGACATGGCTCTCTGCTCCTGGGGATTCAACCTTCCCACCAGAGCACCACCCAGTATCCAGCTGCAGAGTTTCAGACTCTGAGCTCCCCATTGATAGAGTCTTAATGAAAATTAAACCCTCTCCTTTCTCCCTTTTTGGTTTAGTCCCTGGAGACCGTTTCCACTCTTGCTTTTCTCTCCAGCTGCTTTGGGGGGGGAATGCTCTTCTCATACTGTTCCCCACCCCCGGCCCATCTCCATTCTCTCTCCACAAGCAAAAACAGCTCCCTGCCCTCTGCGACTTCTCTCTCCCCAAGTTCACCTCTCTGCACTGTGTATCTGCTGAGTTCTGTGATTCAGGTTGTGCAGATTGTTGTGTTTATCCTCAAATCAGTTTTCTAGGTATGCAAGATGGTTTAGTGTTATCTGGCTGCATTTCAGAGATCAGAAACACAAAAAAACTTCCATGCTGCTGCATCATCTTGGCCCCTCCACCAAATAATTTATTTGGATGATGCAAGTGGGGGAAGAGCCTGGAATAATGATAAACTGAATTTATTTGAGATTTATTTCAAATATGGACTCTGTCTGTACAAGACAAATTTGTTTCAGGTTTATGCATGACCATTAATAAGCCCTTTGTTGCATTCAAAGGAAAATTCAGAGAGCATAAACTAAAGAAACTATTGGAAATTAACTACGTATACAAAAATAAAAATATCAAAGCAAATATAGAAAATAAGATTGAGGAAATCTTTTGTAAAAAGTGGAGCAAACAAAGAGGTAAAAAATAGGAGAGAAAAATAAATTAATTTTCCATGGAAGTTTACATTCTGCTAATAAGAACTCCAAAGAAATCAAATTAAAAATCAAGAAACTTTCCCAGAATTGAAAGAAAAAAGTGTATAGATTTCAATAGCCTGCTAAGTAAGCAAAACATTGAATGAAAGAGTTCTTTAGGGCCTCTACTTTTTTTGAAATTCGTATGCTGGGGACATATAGAAGTTTCTATAATGAGATAAAGAAAGAGAGAGAGGTTATATAAAATATCAGGTATCAAAATGAATTTGCATTTAACCACAAAGTAGAAACAAGAAGATAATGAAGGACATCTTCAAAATTCTGCATAAAATTTATTTCCATTGTGGAGTTTTATAGTAGGTGAAATAAATCAGTATAAAAGTAAAATAAAAGATATGTTTAGATTATCAAGACCCAAAAATATTGACCTTATATGTACTTTTTTTCTAAGGAACTAATGAAGACTTACACACACACACACACACACACACACACACACCCAGAGGGAGTGAGATCCAGCTATATGTTGTTTACAAGAGACTCATTTTACCTTAAGGATGTATATAGGCTGCAATTAAAAGGATGCCAAAAAATATTCCATCAAATGGAAACCACCATAAGAGCAGGGGTAGCTATACTTGTATCAGACAAAATATACTTTAATAACTGTTATAAGAGATAAAGAAGGATATAATGATAAAATATTCACATGACATATAATAATTATAAATAGACACCTAACAGTAGAGCATCTTAATATATGAAGCAAACATTGACAGAATTGAAGAAATAGACAGTAATGCAAAAGAGTAGATTTTAATACCACACTTTTAATAATGGATTAATCAATAAAATAATTGGACCTGACAGATGTAAACAGAACACTCCATCTAACAGCAACAGAATACACATTGTTCTTAATGCACATACAACATTTTCCAGGATAAATCAAATGCTAGGGCACAGAACAAGTTCTAATAAATTCAAGAAAACTGAAATCATATCAACTATTTTTTTCAAACTACATGCAGTAAAACTAGAAATAAATAATAAAAATAAAACTGGAAAATATCAAATATGTGGAAATTAAATAGCATACCCTTGAATAACCCGTAGGTCAAATTAGAAATCATTAGAGAAATTAGAAAATGTCTTAAGACAAAGTGAAAATGAAAATAAAAGAAACCAAAATGTATGGGTTGCAACCAAAAAGTACTGAAAGGGAAGCTTCTGTGGTGAGTGCCTACTTTAAGAAAGAAGATCTCAGGGCACCTGGGTGACTCAGTTGGTTGAGTGTCTGACTTTGGCTCAGGTCATGATCTCGCGGTCTGTGGGTTCGAGCCCCACATTGGGCTCTGTGCTGACAGCTCAGAGCCTGGAGCCTGCTTTGGATTCTGTGTCTCCCTCTCTCTCTGCCCCTCCCCTGCTCATGCTCTGCCTCTCTCTCTGTGTCAAAAATAAACAAACATTAAAAAAATTCAAAAAAAAGAAGATCTCACATCAAAAACCTAATATTACACCTCAAGGAATTAGAAAAATAAGAACAGAATTAACCCAAAGTTAGCAAAAGAAAGGGAATAATAAAGAATAGAGCAGTAATAAACAAAATAGAAAAACAACAGAAAAATCAATGAAATCAGGAGTTGTTTTTTGAAAAGACTAACAAAGTTAACAAACCATTTATCTAGATGAAGAAAAATAGAGAAAACTTAGATAACAAAAATCAGAAATGAAAGAAGAGGCATTACAACTGATATCATAGAAATAAAAAGGATTATAAAAGACTTCTATGAACAACTATATGACAACAAATTAGTTGACATAAAAGAAATTAATAAATTTTTAGAAACACACAATGAACAAGAATTAATCATGAAGAAAAAATCTGAACAGACTTCTAAGCAGTTAGGAAATTGAATCAGAAATCAAAAACCTGAACAAAGAAAATTCCAGGATCAAATGGCTTTACTGTTGAATGCTATCAAATATTTAGAGAAAAAATAACACCAGTCCTTCTCAATCTCTTCCAAAAATTTGGTGATAATAGATTACTTCCTAACTCATTTTATGAGACTAGCATTACCCTGATATCAAAATCAGACAAAACAGTATGAGAAAAATAAATAAATAATACTCTTACCACATCCATTGAACACAGTACTGTAAGGCAATTAGGCAAGAAAAACAAATAAAAGCTTCCACATTGGAAAATAATATGTAATGCTCTCTCTGTTTATAGAAGGCATGATGTTATAAGTAGTAAATCCTAAAGACTTTACTGTTAGAATTAACAAATAAATTCAGCAAGGTTGTAGGATACAAAAATCAACAAAATAGAAAAATCAGTTGTGCTGCTATACACCAACCATGAACAATCAAGAAGGAAATTGAGAAAACGATCCCTTTTACAATAGCATCTTAAAATAAAATACTTAGGAATAAACTTAACCAAGAAGGCAAAAGACTTGTACTTTGGAAACTACTTAATGTTGCTGAAAAAATTAAAGACACAAACAACGTAAGAATATCTCATATGCATGGACTGTTAAAATGTCTGCACTACCTAAAACAATCTACTTATACATACACATTGCAATTCCTAGTAAAATACCAATGGGACTTTTCATAGAAAAAGGGGGAAAACAATTCTCAGATTTATAAGGAATCTCAAAGGGCATTGAAGCACCAAAACAATTTTGAGGGGAAAAAATGCAAAGCTGGGGCATTTCTCTTCTTCATTTCAAAACATATTATGAAGCTACAGTGATCAAAACAATATGGTATTGGCATAAAAACAAATATTTAGAACAATGGAACAGAATAGAAATTCCAGACATATACCCCCACATATATGGTCAAATCATCTTTGAAAATGGTGCCAAGGCCATACAAAGAGGAAAGAAGAGTCTCTTCAACCAATAAGGTGGGAAAACTAGATATTCAAATGTGAAATAATGAAATTGGACCCTGAACTTACTCCATATAGAAAAGTTAACTCAAAATGGATTAGTGGCCTGGGGGTGCCTGGGTGGCTCTGTTGGTTAAGCTTCTGACTTTGGCTCAGGTCATGATCTCAAGGTCCACAAGTTCAAGCCCCACGTCAGGCTCTGTGCTGACAGCTCAGAGCCTGGAGCCTGCTTTGGATTCTGTGTCTCCCTCTCTTTCTGCCCCTCTCCCACTTGCACTCTGTCTCTCTCTCAAAAGTAAATAAACATTTAAAAAACATTTTTTAATGGACCAGAGGCCTAAATGTAAGGAAAATAACATAGGGGAAAAGGTTTCATGATATTGGATTTGGCAATGATTTATTGGATACAATACCAAAAACACAGGCAACAAAATAAAATAGGCAAATGGTATTACTCAAATTAAAAACTGCACAACAAAGGAAAAAATCAACAGGAAAAAGACAACATAAGGAATGGGAGAAAATACCTTTTTAAATTCTATAGCTGGTAAGGGGTTAATTACCAAGAATACCTACACCTCAACAACAAATAATATGATTAAAATATAGGCAAAAGACTTGAATAGATATTTCTCCAAAGAAGGCATACAAATGACCAAAAAGCACATGAAAAAATGCTTAACATCATTATTAATTAGGGAAATGCAAATCAAAACTACAAGGAGATATTACCTTACACCCTTAGGATGGGATGGCCACTATCAAAGAAACAGAAAATAAGTGTTGATGAGGATGTGGAGAAATTGGAACGCTTGTGCACCATCAGTAAAATTTTAAAATGGTACACCTGGGAGCACGTGGGAGGCTCAGTCAGTTAAGCTTCAGACTTGGTTTCAGCTCAGGTCATGATCTCATGGTTCATGAGTTCAGGTCCTGCATCGGGCTCTGTGCTGACAGTGCAGTGCCTGCTTGGGATTCTCCCTCTCGATCTCTTTCTGTCTCTCTCTCTCTCTCTGCCCCTCCCACCCTGTCTCTTTCAGAATAAATAAATAAGCTTAAATATAAAAAGAATAAAATAAAATAAAATAAAATGGTACAACTGTAATGGAAAATGGTATGTTTCCATATGTTAAAAACAATCCCATTTCTGTGTCTAGGTCCAAAATAATTGAAAACATTGTCTTGAAGAAATATTTGCACACTTATGTTCATTGTAGCACTATTCACAGTAACTGTAATTTGGAAGCAAAATAATTGTCCATCCATAGATGGGTGGATAAAGAACATGTGGTATATGCATACAATGGCATATTATTTAGCCTTAAAAACAAGGAAATCCTGTCATATGCGACAAGGTAGATGAAGCTTGAGTACATTATGCTAAGTGAAATAAACCAGTTGCATGCAGAAAGACAAATACTACATGATTCTACCTTCTGAGATTCTTAGAGGAGTCCAATTCTTAGAAAGGGAAAATATAATGGTATTTGCCAGGGCAAGGGGGAAGATAAAAGGAAAATTGTTTAATGTGTATAGTATTTCAGTTTTTCAAGATGAAAAATTTCTCGATGTCTCTTGCACAATAGTGTACATGTAGTTAAGACTACTGTACTATATAATTAAAAATTATTGGCGTGCCTGGGTGGCTCAGTGGGTTAAGCATCCAACTCTTGATTTCAGCTCAAGTCATAATCTCACAGTTATGATATTGAGCCCCTGGTTAGGCTCTGTGCTGGGTGTGAAGCCTGCTTAAGATTATTATTCCCTCTTGCTCTGCCTCTCCTCTGCTCATGTGCACACAGTCTCTCAAAAACAAATAATAAAAATAATTAATGATACATTTTATGTTATATGATTTTACTACAATATGTATTTTTAATAATATTAACCAACTAAAAGTTGTTTTGGATGTTTGAGTACCAAACATTGAAATAAAGACTTGATTATTTTGTCTTAAAAAGATGGGGAGGAGATATATATAAGCAAGTAAAGAAAAGATATGATGCTCAGAAGCAAGGAAACAAGTGACTGAACACAGGAAGTAATAACAGAGAATGTCCTGCCTGGTAGTAATTTATAAGACAAGAGACTCAGCTCAGTGCAAACTGTGACCAGTGCAGACAGCATCAGTTGCGATTAAAAGGCAGGCAAGCTGTGCAGCAGGCCTAGTGAAGTCTCAGTCCAGAAAGCAGAATAGCCATATTTAAAAAGAAAGTCTCCAAGAAAAAATAGGAAATGCTGGGTTACATAATAAGATTGACTTTGGAAAATTGTACTGAAGTTTTTGAACATGTAGGAAGAAAAAAGGAAATATAATCAAATAAACTATGATGCTCAGTTTATGAATAATCTTCCATAAGAATACTATTGTAAACACCACCTATATGATATAAACAAAACACTTAATAATGATATTGGGACAATTGGAGAGGGAGGGCAGAGAGGTTGGCAGTTCTAAGAGACATAAATTCACATGTACTTTAGGAAAAGAAATAGGATTTCAAAACATAACTGATAAAGTCCACGAATCAAAATAAAGAAGTGCAAGTAAATTATTTTAAAAAGAGTTTGCCTTTGGGAGAAATTATCAGGGGAATAGGGAGACATGAGTTTGAAAACAACTGCATTTTGTCATAACCCTAACATTTAATTGATTTGTTAAATCCAGTGCATACGTTAGTCTTTTTAAATTAAAGTTAAGTTTGATATAGTTTAATCTGGAATTGTATGTAACCATTTAAGACATAAATTATTTTAAAAAGTTATACCCTGGGGCACCTGGGTGGCTCAGTCGGTTAAGCGTCCGACTTCGGCTCAGGTCATGATCTCACGGTTTGTGGGTTCAAGCCCCACGTCGGGCTCTGTGCTGACAGCTCAGAGCCTGGAGCCTGCTTCAGATTATGGGTCTCCCTCTCTATCTGCCCCTCCTGCACTCACACTCTGTCTCTCTCTCTCTCTCTCTCAAAAATAAATAAACATTAAAAAAATTTAAAAAATTAAAAGTTATAAACTATATATAACAGAATTTGCCACAGTTATATTTGTAGGAATGAATTCAATAAATTGAAATTTTCTTATCAAAATGTGAAAAATGTTGAGGTTTGAAATACTTAATATTTTATAATATTTTACTTTTTGTTCATATTTTCATAATATACATTTATTCATTAAAAAAAATCAAGCTCCATGTAGATGCTCTCAAATTCTTTGCAGTTTTTTCAAATGTGTTGTACAAATATCATCATCATTATTTTTTTAATGTGTATTTATTTTTGAGAGAAAGAGTACTGGTGGGGGAGGGGCAGAGAGAGAGGGAGACACAGAGTCTGAGAGAGGCTCCATGCTCCAACTGTCAGCACAGAGCTCATCAGGAGATCGCATTCAGGAATGGCAAGTCATGACCCGGGCTGAAGTCAGACACTTAACCAACTGAGCCACACAGACGCCCCTCATCATTTTTTTTTCTACATGCCATGTTGTGAATATGTATGGGAAGCAGTTCTAAACTATCCCTCCTTCCAAGTCTTACCATCATAAAATGAAATAAAGGAGTTAAAGTATTTGCCACAGTTAATAAATGTTATTTTCCTAGTCCTTTCCTCTCCTTTTGAAAGTTTGCCTGAGATTTGAAGGATATAAAACCTGAGATGTTGGGTAATTTTTCCAGGCTAGTCTCCAAGGCCTATTTAATCCATTCTGTCTGAAAATTATATAATTGCTTTTGGTCTTAATGACTTCATATTTTTCTAGGGCCAGAGTTGATCTCTTATTTATCTTTAACCTAGCATTGTGTCTGAAACAGAGTAAATGCTTAATAAGTGTGTCAGCTAAAGAAATCATTTCAGCCACACTATTGGGTACATAAGCTTTTGTGGACTGGCCTGGAGGTTTAATTATTTCTTCAGTCATCAACTTCTTTCTGTATGACTAGCATATATTTTTACAGTTCTCTTTATTTCACTATTAATAGAAGCAGTTGAAACATATCTATCTTCAAGGGCTTGAGTTAACAGTCAAGTTATTTAACAGCCAGTACATTATGGACATAATCCAATTTGAATGGCTGCCCTATTGATGAATATTAATGAATAAAATATTTGAAAGATTAAGATAGTATAAGTAGTGCACATAGCCTAGACCAAGGTATATTATAGGCACTCAGTTAATGCTAATTTTATTTCTCTTTCTTGGAGAAAATTGTATTTTAATCTCTAAGCTATCTCCTTATAAAAATATTACAGAAAAAAACTTATAAGTCTGAGTATTTCTTGCATAAGAATGTGAATTTCCTGTTCAAAAATGAATTCCTCCAAAAGGCTTAGTTTCTCTGAACAAGTCATAGCTAAAGAGAGTAATAGTTTTCTGAGCTACTGAATCAGCAGAAAGAAAGAGAGCACATTCAGTAGCATTAATGCAGTGTGTGATGTGTCTTATCACTATTGAGTGAAGAGGCAGGAAATTACATACCCAGATAAAATGATGGGGTGTTGGGAATTTTATCAAATTCTCTTATTCTTTTTAGTTATGGCTGTAATCTTAGTTCAGTGTCACTGTGCTCATCAGTTGTACATTCTTAACTGAATGCTGAATCTGTACTTCTATCATTCTATAATTACAGAGAAAGACAAATGACTCAAGCACTTTCTTTGGTTCTATAACCTGGTTCCACATCGACTGACTATCTGAACACCTCTCCTAATTCTCTGTCACTGAAATTCCACTTAAGTCTTCTACCAAAGCATCCTGAACATAACCACTTTCCTCACCTTCATATTGGATCATCCCACAACAATCGCTCCGTTACCAACACATTATTACATTTGTCCTCTCTCATTAGGCTTTTATCATCACCATGCTGTGCCATAAAATAGGTGCATGGCTAATGTGATGCAGGCCTGAGCTAATGGGAAGCCCACTCCCACACTGTATTTTTTAAAAGCCAGAATGAAATGTTGACTTCCTACCTGGAAATGTTTCCCGTGTCATCCACTAAATGACATCCACTCTTGGTTCTCTGCCACCTTTCTCATGGGTAACCTTGTATCTTCACTTTGTCAAGGTCCTTGATTTAATTTCTGATCATTTCCTGCTTCCAGACTTTATTTTAGTTTTTCCATTTCTTTCTATGATGACAGCCTTTGGTAACTCAGGATAATCCTTGTCATCATTGTTGCCATGATTATCTTCATTATCCATTGTTTCCATAATAATTTTAGTTTTCAAAGTGCATTCAACTAAGTCACATTTTCTAGCCCCTGGTTATGCATTCATACATGGGCTTTCCTCTCCCTACCCAATTCATTAAATTCTGTACTTTCTTCATTTTGGATACCTTTTCCATGAAGCCATCTGTGTCAGGAAGGGTTCCAATAAAAAAACAGATGGCCTATTTGAAATTGGATTGAGAAGAGTTTATTTAAAAGGGGGTTATATACAGAAGTTGAGTGTTGAAGGACTGCAAAGGTATTGTAAGACAAAAGATATATCGAATCTAGGCCTAAAGGGATAAGTGGAAGTCTTGGTACTAAAGTCTGTAAAGAGCCATGTAGAGTCAAGTGCTTAGATAAATGCAGCTTGAGCTCATGCTCTGTCTCTCTTCACACTCAAAAATAAAAAGAAATACTCAAAAATATATATACATATAAAATTAACTTGGGCTTGACAATCTGATTTGTTGAATACCTACAGAGTTGAAGTTCTGTTCAAACTTACTTTCATACTATCCCTCACATTTGTCCTATTTATTCCTCATTTTATCAGAATCCTCCACACAATGATGTTATTTTCATTGTCTCAAAAATAGCAAATAAAAAAGTAAAAATGAAAATAAAAAGGGGAAATGAATGCAGAGGAAATTGGAAATGGATTAAAAATTATTTTTTGTTTCTGGGTACCTGGGTGGCTCAGTTGATTAAGCATCCAACTCTGGAGTAGATGACAATATGAGAAGAGAGGAGAGTTGATCCTGAAAGCCAAATGCAAGATGTTTGGTACTCTATTCTTATTTCAACAAAAAGTATGTACACATTATTTTCTCTCTCTCTGAAATACTGTGACTGTTGATTTAACCATTGTTGACATTTCAGACCTATTTGTGATAATGACATGAAATTTGACTATTTACACTTCCTGGGTTTCCTATATTCCCTTATTTTCTTGTTAAATATGTAAAGAGTGTCAAAATATACCCTTGATGTCATTTGATCCATAAAGATTTCCTTCCCAAAAGCTTTCACCTAATTGGATCTCTTCTTCCTGAGAACCAACTTGCAGTCTTGTCATTACCTTATGTTACATTCATATTGCCATAAATAAAATAACTTTTGGTTTATTATTTCTCTTCTGACTGTAACATCTTCAGCAATTCATTAAAAAGAATATTTTGAAAGTAGAAAGATATGAACTAGAACCCAATCTCCTCCATTCATTATCTACCAGATCTTGAAAAAATTACTTCAATTACTTCCTTTATTTTTCTCTTCTGTTAAATTTAGGATTTCTCTGAGGATTAAATGAAAAAAAAAACCCATGAAATGGTTATATACTCCCTGGTACAGGGTAGTTATATATTCATTGAACTTTACTCATATATTTATATTATTCAAAGATAATGTCATCATCTATGATGACAGTAGGCACTGAATAGATATCTCCAAAAACAGCCCCCAAAACCAAATTTGTCAAAGAAAATGCTTTGATCTCAATGCTTCCAAAATTAGGAAAGTCCTCTTACCTTCTATAGTAATCATAATTCCTTATTGTTTTTCTCTTCTCAGAGCACTATCATTGTCTCAGCTCAGAGCCTAGAGCCTGCTTTGGGTTCTATGTCTCCCTCTCTCTGCCCCCCTCCTGCTCATGCTCTGTCTCTTTCACTGAAAAAATAAAAATAAACATTAAATAAATATATATATATATACATTTTTAAAATATATATATTAATATATATTATATATGTATATATAAATTAACTTAGGCTTGGCAATCTGATTTGTTGAATACCTACAGAAAATGAAAATAAAAGGGGGAGATGAATGCAGAGGAAATTGGAAATGGATTATTTTTTGTTTCCAGGCACCTGGGTGGCTCAATCTATTAAGCATTCAACTCTTGATTTTTGGCTCAGGTTGTGATCTCACAGTCGTGAGATCAAGCCCATGTCCACATCTGTGTTGAGTATGGAGTCTGCTTAGGATTCTCTTTCTCCACTCTCTTTGCTCCTTCCCTGTTTGCACATACACACTCTCTGTCACTCTTTCTCAAAATAAATAAATAAACATTTAAAAGAAAAAATATTTTTGGTTTAATTTATTCATATAATTCATCTTTGGAATACAGATTATCTCAAATTGTCATATTTAATTTATTTTTCAGCTTATTTATTCAAGTTATAAGTGCTTTTCTAGCTTTTCCTAGTGAATTCCATAGCCCTGGAACCAAACACTTCTGGAATGAAAACGAAGATATCATTTTTAAATGTCATTAACAAGTGTCACTTTGAAATGCTAAAATAGAAGTGACCCTTCTTAATAAAAAATTACAATCTCTGATATTGTGTAGAATTCTGAACAATTTACATTTCTAGGTCCATGCATTATTTGATAGGCCCAACAGCACTAGAAGGCTGGGGATGTTACCTATATTTTTCAGAAAATAAAACTAAGTTTGAGAGAATTTTAACAACTTGCTTAATTAGGAATTGAGAGGTAGAATTGAAAATCTGGTATTTTGACAGATAGTCATTTCCACTACAACTTGCTGCCTAAAACATATCCAGAGATATTTACAGAAATTAAAATCTTATTTTCCTTTTTGTTCCATGAAAGTAATTAAATGAATTATATTTTTAAAATGCCTTTCCTTGTAGAATATAAACAAGACTTGTTACTCTATATTTAAAGTATTAGAGACTTTGAAGGATGATAAATTTGTGCACAAGCTTAAGTAACTATAAATTTAAATGATTCATAAGAAAAAATAGTATAATATTTACAAACAATGCCTTTAGAAACATTTAGAACTATATTCAAATGCTAGTTTATAATCACTGGCTTTGTGGTCTGGCAGAGGTAATAACTGTTCTGAGTATCAATTTCTTCACTAATAAATGTAGATGATAATTACTTAAAAGGATTGTTTGGGAGATTTGACAAAATTTTACATGTAAACCATCTAATTTAATGTTGGCATATAAGTGATCAGTATAATGTAACTGTTATTAAGTATATTATTGTTCTAAACTTCAGATGAATCTGTATGTATTTATGTATATACCTTTTTTTTCTGGACTGAAGGCCTTTATTCTCTCATAAACTGAATTATAATACATTAAATTTGTTTGCCTTATTAAATGCAGGTATAATAACTTTTTTGTATGGAAACGTTTTTATTATTTTTTAGTTTTTAAGGTTTTTTATTTGATAATTTGACCGTTACACTTTATAAATTTAAGATGCACAATGTGTTACTTTGATTCATTTATATAGTTAATATGATTATACATTTAATTGAAGCAACATTTTTCATATTACATCATTATAGCACAGTATTATTGACTATATTCATAATACTGTGTATTAGATCTCTATGGCATTTTTACTACTCATTACAATTTTGTATTCTTAAACATCATCAATCTTATCCCTCCACCCCCATCCCTGATAACCACTATTTTACTCTCTATTTTTTTACAGATTTGACTTTTTTTTTTAGATTCTACATATAAGTGGTATCATACAGTACTTATCTTTCTTTGTCTGATTTGTCTTACTTGGCATGTGTTCAGGGTCTGTCCATGTTGTCATAAATAGCAGGAGATCTTCCTTTCTCATGGCTGAATAATATTCCATTGTGTATATACAACACATCTTTTTTTATCCAATCACCCACTAATTTAGGTTGTTTCTTGGCTACTATGAATAATACTGTAACAATATGGGTGTGCATATATCTTGTTGAAATCCTCTTTTCATTTCCTTTGCATATATACTCAGAAGTGGAATTGCTAGGTTGTATGGTAGATCTATTTGTAATTTTTAAGAAACCTCCATATTTTTTTCTATAGTGGTTGGCCTAATTTACATTTCCATCAGTGTAAAAGGGTTCTCTTTTGCCATATCCTCTCAAACACCTGTTGTCTCTAATCTTCTTGACCTTTTAGCCATTTTAATAAGTATGAGGTGATATTTCATTGTTGTTTGATTTGCCTTTCCCTAACCATTAGTGATGTTAAGCATCTTTTCATGTGCCTGTTGGTCATCTTTGTACCTTCTTTATAAAATGTCTATTTTGTTAATCTTCACATTTTTTAATTGGATTTTTTGGTTATGAAGTTATATTAGTTCTTCATGTATTTTGGATATTAACCTCTTCTCCAATATATGATCCCGAAAATTTTCTCCCATTCTGTATGTTGTCATTCCATTTTGTTGGTTGTTTCTTTTACTGTGCAGGAGCCTTGAAGTTTGATGTAGTCTTTTTTTGTAAATTTTTTCCTGGTTTTTACTTTTCTTCTTTGTGCTTTTGTATCATGTCCAAAATAAGCATTGCTAAGGCCAATATCAATGAGTTTCTGCCTGTTTTCTTTTATGGCCTAAGCCTTATGTTTAAATCTTTGATCCATTTTGAATTAATTTGTGTGAGTGATATGAAAAAGGGGTCTAATTTCATTGTTCTGCATGTGTTTTTCCAGTTTTCCTAGTATTGATTGTTGAAGAGACTCTTTCCCTCAATGGGTGTTCTTAGATAACTTGATGAATATTATTTGACTTAAATACTAGGATTTAATTATGAGCTCTATGTTTTGTTTCATTGGTCTATGTCTATTTTTTTTCTTCCCTGTATCATACTGTTTTTATAACTGTGGCCTTGTAGTATAGTTTTAAATCAACAAGTATGATTTTTTTCTTTTTTTCTTAGGATTGTTTTTGGTTTTGTTTTTTGGCTATTTGGGGTTTGTGTGTGTGTGTGTGTGTGTGTGTGTGTGTGTGTGTGTGGTTCTACACGAATTTTTGGATTGTTTCTTTTATTTCTGTGAAGATTGCCTTTGGTATTTTGATGCAGATTTCATTGAATTTGTAGATGGGTTTGGGAAGTATCGCCATTTTAACAATATGTATTCTTCCAATGCATGAACACAGGATATCTTTCCATTCGTTTGTGTCTTCTTCAATATCTTTTAGCAAAGTCTTGTAGTTTTCATTGTACAGATATTTCACTTCCTTGGTTAAATTTATTCCTAAGTATTTTAGTATTATTGACACTGCTGTGAATGGGATAGTTTTGTTTCATTTGTAAGTTGATTTTGTAACCTTCTACCTTACTGTAATCACGGATTTAATTCCAACAGTTTTTTGTTTAACTTTTTGGGATTTCCTTTTTTTTATTTAACTTTATTTTTTAATTTTTAAAATTTACATCCAAATTAGTTAGTATATAGTGAAACAATGATTTCAATAGATTCCTTAATACCCCTAAATCCCTTACCCCCTAAATGGGTAAGGGGCATTAACTTTTTCTAAGATTTCTAATCTTTTTCTAAGATTTTCTATACATAATATCGTATCATCAGCAAATAGTGACAATTTCACTTCTTCCATACTGATTTGGAGGCTTTTATTTCTTTGTCTTGTCTAATTGCTCTAGCTAAGACTTCCAGTTCTATATTAAATAGGAGTGGTGAGAGTGGGCAATCTTGTACCTGAGCTCACTGAAAAAGAAACCCTTTCAATTTTTCACCATTGATCATAATGTCATCAAAGTATTTATTGTGGCCTTTATTAAGGTATGTTCCTTCTATACACAACCTGTTACGGGTTTTTATCATGAAAGTGTGTTGTATTTTTTCAGATTTTTTTTCCTGTGACTATTGAGATGATCATGTGATTTTTACCTTTCATATTATTGATATGATGAATTGCATTTATGAATTTGAATATGTTGAACCATCTTTGAATCCTACTTGGTTATGTTCTAATCCTTTTAATGCATTTTTAAATTAGGTTTGTTAATATTTTGTTGAGAATTTTTGCAGCTATATTTATCAGGGATATTGGTTATAGTTTTCTTTCCTTATGATATCTTAATCTCATTTTGGTATCAAAGTAATGGTGGCTTCATAGAATGATTTTGGAAGTGTTCATTCTTCCCTGAGATTTTGGAAGAGTTTGGGGAGGATTGCTCCTAATTTTTTAAATGTTTGTTAGAATTCACCAGTGAAGATGTCCAGCCCTGGAATTTTTTGTGTTGGGAATTTTGGTTTGCTTGTTTGTTTTTTATTACTGACTCAATCTCTTGAGTAATTATTAGTCTGTTCAGATTCTCTGTTTCTTCCTGAGCCAGTATGGTAGGTTGTATGATTCTAGAAATGTATGCACCTCTTCTAGGTTATGTAACTTGTTGGCATATAATTGTTAATAATAGAATCATAATTCTCTATATTTATATAGTATCAGTTGTAATGTTTCCTCTTTCATTTCTAATTTTATTTGTGTCTTCTCTGTTTCTTTCCTAATCTAGCTAAGATTTTGCAATTCTCTTTATTTTTTGAAGACTCAGTTTTTTTTTTTTTTTTTAGATTTTTTTTTTAACATTTTATTTATTTTTGAGACAGAGAGAGATAGAGCATGAACAGGGGAGGGTCAGAGAGAGGGAGACACAGAATCCGAAACAGGCTCCAGGCTCTGAGCCGTCAGCACAGAGCCCAACGCGGGGCTCGAACTCACGGACCGTGAGATCATGACCTGAGCCGAAGTCGGCCGCCCAACCGACTGAGCCACCCAGGCGCCCCTGAAGACTCAGCTTTTAATTGTGTTACCCCTTGTATCATTTTTCTCATCTCTAGTTTGCTTATTTCCACAATGATTGTGATTATTTCCTTCCTTCTGCTACCTTTGGGCATATTTTGTTCCTTTTTTTTTTAGTTCTTTGAAATGTAAAGTTAGGCTGTTCACTTAAGGTCTGTCTAATTTCTTAATATATGCATTTATTGCTAAAACTTGCTTTCAAAACTGCCTTTGCTACACCTCACAAAATTTAATATGTTGTATTTTTATTTTTTATAATAATTTTTTATTTCCCTTTTGATTTCTTGATTCATTGATTGTTTAGAAATACATTGTTTGATTTCCACATATTTGAAGATCTACTCACTTTCCTCTTATTGATTTCTTTTTTTAAGCTTATTTACTTATTTTGAGAGAGAGCACATGAGCAGGGGACAGGCAGAGAGGGAGGGAGGGAGATTTTCCCAAGCAGGCTCCATGCTGTCAGTGCACAGCGTGATGAAGGGCTTGATTTCACAAGTCATGAGATTGTGACCTGACCAGAAATCAAGGGTCAGACACTCAGCTGACTGACCCACCCAGTCACCCTATCCTCATTGATTTCTAATTGCATGCCATTGTAGAAAGAAATGGTAGTTGGTGTGATTTTTAAAAAAAATTTTTTCTTTAATCTTTATTTTTGAGAGAGAGAGAGAGAGAGTGAGAAGGGGCAGAGAGAGAGGGAGACACAGAATCTGAAGCAGGCTCCAGGCTCTGAGCTGTCAGCACAGAGCCTGATATGGGACTCGAACTCACTGACCCTGAGATCATGACTTGAGCTGAAGTCCACCACTTAATGGACTGAACCACCCAGGTGCCCCGATAGTTGGTATGATTTAAATCTTAAATTCATTAAGATTAGTTTTGTGGCCTATAACATAATATATTCTGGAGAACGTTCTATATACACTTGAGAATAGTGTGTATTCTGATCCTATTGGATGGAATGTTGTAGATATGTCTATTAAGTCCATTTATTCTAACACGTGGTTCACTTCCAACATTTTCTTGTTTATTTTCTGTCCGGATGAGCTATCTAATGTTGATATTGGGATATTAAAGTCCCCTACTATTATTATATTTTTGCCTACTTTTACCTAAGGTTTGTTAGTATTTCCTTAATATATTTTGGTGCTTGAATGTTGGGAGCATATATATTTATGATTGTTGTATTAACCCTTTGTTGTTATACAATGGCTTTCTTTGTCACATTATCATTTTTGTCTTGACGTCTATTTTGTCTGATATAAAGACATTTGCTTTCTTTTGGTTACCACTTGCTTGGATTATGATCTAATACTCCTTCACTTGAACCCTATGTTTGTCTTTGGAGCTGAAGTGAGTCTGCTGAAGGCTGCATACATTTTTGTCTTTTTTTTAAATCCATTTAGCAAGTATCTGCCTTTTGATTGGTGAGATCAATTCATTTATATTTAGGGTGATTATTGATATATGAAGACTTACTACTGACATTTTATCTTTGGCTTTCTGATTGTTTTGTATCTCCATTGTTTCTTTATCCTTGTGTTTCTACCTTTTTAAGTTGATTATTTTCTATGATGAGTTGTGAAAGGAAATTTCTCACATTTCAGCCCCCTTAACCATCCTTTCACCGAAGGGGTGGAAAAACATAGTCATTAAGTTCAAGGCTTCAAGAAAAGAGATTGGGAACACTGCAACCAGGAAAGTAGGTAGCAAGGCAGGAGGGAAGAAAAGCTTTGGCACCAGAGAAACTCTTGTGAAAGTTATGGCCCCAGGACAAAGATGTGCTAAATGACTGAGATTTAGTCAAAGCATTGTAGAATGATTATTTACTCTCTCCCAACAAAATACTATACCACTAAAGCAATAGGGCTTCAGTATAATAACAGTGGATATAGCTGAAAGAGTTGTATGACTACAGACTATCTCTGAGAAGAAATATTAGGGAAACCAAAGTTAAGAGAGCAGATTAAAAAAACAAAAACAAAAAACAAGGAGGAATTTGAAGACTCTTTTATCCACAGAACATTCTCAGTCCTCATTCCTTATGCAGATTAAAATCAGTTCTCAACTGGAGGCCTATTGACCTCAGATCTTATTATGTTTTTCTTTTAACAAAAATTTAGAAGGCATGCAAACAGGTAATAAAAGACAAATGCAGTCTTCAAGGAATCTAGAAAAAGAAGATCAATTTAAGCCTAAAGCAAAAAAGAAAAAATTCATTTGCTCATTTGTATTATTTCCTAGTTTCCACATATGGGTGATATCACATAGTATTTGTCTTTCTGTAACTTATTTTGCTTAGCAATATACTCTTTAACTCAATCCATTTCTCTTACCTTTTCAAATGGTAAGCTTTCATTCTTTTCATGGCTGAATAATATTTCATTACAGGTGATTGATAGATGGATAGATATAGAGATATAAAATATGATATATGATATCATATGTATAGATATCTATATCAATATCTATATCTACATAATCTATATCTATATCCACATTTATATCTATCTTTAGCCATTCATCTAGCAACGGATACTTGAGCTGCTTCCATAATTTGGTTGTTGTAAATAATGCTGCAATAAATATTGGGATACATGTATCCCTTTGAATGTGTTTTTGTATTCTTTGGGTAAATACCCAGTAGAGTGATCACTGGATTGTAGGGTAGTTCTATTTTTTAACTGTTTGAGGAACTTCCATGATGTCTTCCACAGTGGATGCACCAGTTTGCATTCCCACCAACAGTGCACAAGTTTTCCTTTTTCTCCATATATTCACTAACATCTGTTTTTTTGTGTGTTGTTGATTTTAGCCATTCTGACAGGTGTGAATTCATATATCATTGTAGTTTTGCTTTGCACTTCCCTGTTGATGAATGATGACGAACATCTTTTCATGTGTCTGTTGGACATCAGTATGTTTTCTTTGGAGACATGTCTATACACGTCTTGTGCCCATTTTTTAAATTGGATTATTTGGTTTTGGGGTGTTGAGTTGTATAAGTTTTTTATGTATTTTGAATACCCACCCTTTATTGGATATGTCATTTGCAAATATGTTCTCTTATTCAGTAGGTTCCCTTTTAGTTTTGTTGATCATTTCCTTTGCTGTACAGAAGCTTTTAATTTTATGTAGTTCCAGTAGTTTATTTTTGCTTTTATTTACTTTGCCTCAGGAGATATATCTAGAAAAATGTTGCTACAGCTCATGTCAGAGAAATTCCTACCTATGCTCTGTCCTAGGATATTTATGGTTTCAGGTCTCACATTTAGGTCTTTAATCCATTTTGAGTTTATTTTTGTGTATCGTGTAAGAAAGTAGTCAAGTCTCATTCTTCCTCATGTAGCTGTCCAGTTTTTCTGGCACCATTTGTTGAAGGGATTTTTTTTCCAATTTTATATTCTTTTCCTGCTCTGGAAATATTAATTGACCATAAAATTGTGGGTTTGTTTCCACACTTTATATTCTGTCCCATTAACCAATGTGCCTGTTGTGCTAGTGCCATAATTGTTATTATTATTATTATTATTAATTATTATTATTAAAGAGGGCGAGAATGAACAGAGAAGGGAAGAGAGAGAAAAAGTTACTTATTAGAATGGCAAAAATTAAAAAAAAAATCTTACAATGCCAATTGCTGGCAAAGATGCAAAAAAGGAGGATCTCTCTTTCATTGCTGGTGGGAACACTTGCCTTGGGAAACAGCTTGGCAGTTTTCTGGTAGGTAAATATAGTCTTACCAAATGATCCCACAATTATACTCTACGTATTTAATTAACAGATTTGAAAATTTATTTTCATACAAAAAGTTGCAGTCATTTTTTGCAGAATCTTTATTTATAATTGCCAGGAAGTGGAAGCAGTTAATATGTCCTCCAATAGGTGAATGGAAAAACAATCTGCGGTATGGCCATTTAATGACATTTTATTCAGTGAATAAAGGAATGAGGTATCAAAGCACACTTATACTCATGAATCTTAATCCATGTGAGAAAAAGCATGTCTGAAATGGCCACAAACTGTATAATTCTCTTTATATAACATATGGAACAGGTAAAAGTGCAGAGAAAGTAAATAGATTAGTGGTTAATAGGAGATTAGGGGAGGAGGTGGGCAGGAAGAAAAAATGTTGAATAGATAAAGCACAGGGGGTATTTTAGGTTCATACATTTTTGTTTTGTAATGGTAGATACAAAACATTCTAAATTTCTCAAAACCCATAGAATTTCACTGCACAAAGTGAGGACCTTAAAATATTCAAACTAAAATAAAAATGAAGAGATTGGATCTCATAGTGGGATGCAGAATGTGACAAAACAATCTAAGTAAATTACAAATACTTGAACAAATTTAATTGAAGTGAATGGAGACAAATATATAACTAATCACATTTGGAAGTTAATGGAATCTATAAAACTAAAAAAAGAACTATACATCAGTACTGTAATCTATTTAATAAAATTTACCACATGGGGGTACATGTTAACAATATGAAACTACTATACGTATGTATTATAAGTGACCAATTAATACAATAATGATGGATGCTGAGACCAGATTTCTCAGTTTGAAAGTGGCGGTTTTACATATTAGGAAAAGGAGAAGACTAGAATGAACTATGTCATAAATGTATTTGAGTTAGAGGTGTCAGTGTGACCTTATGTTAGGTCAATAAATATGCAGATAGTCACCTAAAGAAATATTTCTAGATATAGAAATGTAGGTATACATACATATATTTCCTTGTTCTGTCAGATAATGGTGCTTAGAAACACTGACATCCCAGGATAAGTAAAAACACAGTTCCTGGATCTTGATTTTTAATACCATTCTCTAGTAAAAGGAGCTCGTGTTCCTTGGTTGACTCTAGGACTGGAGCAAGGAATATACAGGATGATCATGGACTCCTTGTGGTACCAACATACAGAGCTCTCAGAAAAACAAAAACACAATGATGGGTTATTTCAAAGGCACAGAGAAACCAAATGTAGGCATTCCAATGGCCACAGGGAGAAGTTTTTAAGCAACACAAGGAAGTCGCAAATAAACATCCATTTATCCATACTAATATGATTGAATAGATATATAAATGTGGCAGATGAGACATCTTTTTAGAAAAAGCCTAATAATTTTGGAAGACATTCTGCCATTCTGGATGTGGAGTATAGCTCAAAACCCCTTATATGGTTGCTGCATATAGTGACTTCTTCCAAAGTGTACAGTAGAGAGAGAGGCAAAGGAATAACCGTACACTGGAGAAATCTGAAAAACGCTACCTCAGGCAAGTGATCCAGATTAATATCAGTGGTCATAAGTCATGTTGATAGTACATACCCTTGATGTTGTGTGATAAGAATAACACTTTACCTCTGTGTCTTCTTCCCCAAATCCATAACTCCACTCTAATCATGAAAGTACATCAGACAAACTCAGTTGAGGGATATTCTGTAAATTACCAGACCTCAAAACTGTCAAGGTCATCAAAGGCAAGAAAGTCTGTGAAATTGTCACAGCCAAGAGGATTCCAAGGAGCCATGCTAACTCAATGCAACGTTAGTTATTCTGAGAAAAATACTGGAATAGAAAAAAGACATCAGTTTAAAACTAAGGAAATTGTAGTCAAGAATGGACTGTATAATATTGTATCAATATTGGCTTATTAGTTGTGGCAAATGCACCATACTAATAAATTAATAATTTATGAAACTGCACTTGAGTATATGGAAATTGTACTACTTCACAATTATTGTCATTACAAAACTATTTTAAAATAAAACGTTTATTTTTTAAAAGGTAGATACATATATAAATTTGCCAATATCACAATACATAATACACACTAGCCATTGTGCAATTTGCGTAATTATTGGCAATGTGTGAGAGAGTCCATTTCACCTGTGACTCATCATCAGAAGTTGTTGTTATACTTTTTAAGTTTTGCCCATCTGGTAAGTGAGAAATGACAACTAGTGTGATTTTATTTACATTGCAGAATTTTCCAGAGATTAAACTGTAAAATGTTAAAGTCCACTTTATACCTCTTTTTTGAGTATCTGATCACATATTTTTTGCCAATTTTTCTATCATTTCTATCATTTTTTTCTCAATTTATATAGTAGTTATATTAGAACTTTAAATGTGATATGTTAAAAATCTTATTCTCCCTGTATGTTGTCTTATGTTTTTTTTAATTTTCGTTTTAACCACAAAAAAGTTTTTAATGTCTTTAATGTCAAATGTATCAATATTTAATTTTATTGCATCTGGATTTTGAACCTTATTTAGAAAGTCTTTACCTGCACTCACACACGGTAGTTTTTTGAAATTTTTCAACTTCCAAGTATTGACTATTATTATAGAAGCAAAATTGTGTTATGCAACATTGATAAATATGGTTTTAGTCAATCTTTGAAAATGTCTTAATATTTTCTGTGCAGACGGTTATGAAATATGCAAACAAAAACAATACTACTTCTTTCTTTCCAGTCCATATTTACTGCATTTCTTTGTCTTGCTAGGAGCTCCAGTGCAATGTTGAACAAAGGTTTGAGAGTGAATATCTTTGCCTTATTCTTAATCTTGACTGGAAGCAGTCTTTCCCCATTAAGTATGATATAAGATGTGGGATTTTTGCAGATGGTTTTTATTAGGCTGAGGAAGCTTGTGCTCCATATGATAGAAGGATCATAGAAATTTACAGTGTTTTGTGCCTGTGCATGTTGAGGAACACTTACTTAGTTTTTGGGCCCTGCTATCAGTTTTTTTAAGTGAGCATTTTGTGGAGACTCATGATGAGGTAATGTTGAGAGGATGCAGATTACCATTTTGTCTGGGGCTGCAGGGATTCTCAACTGTCACACTAGCCCACAATGTCCCTATAAGAATTTATTTAAATATCAGGGCACCTGTTTGGCTCAGTCAGTTTAGCATCTGACTTGGGCTCAGGTTATGATATTGCAGTTTGTGAGTTTGAGCCCTGCATCAGGCTCTGGCTGACAGCTTGGATTCTGTTTCAAATTCTGTGTCTCCCTCTCTCTGTCCCTTCCCCGCTCGCTCGCTCTCTCTCTCTCTCTCTCTCTCTCTCTCTCTCTCTTTCTCAAAAATAAACAAACAGAAATAAATTTTAAAAAAAGAATGTGCTTAAATTTCAATTTTCTTCTTAATGCCTTTATGGCTGCCACTCTTTCCTCTCATGTTCTACCATGTTGGGTTTCTCCTCAGGGAGGTTTGTCACATATCAGAATTCAGTTCTCCTGGTTGTTTTGTAGTCTTAGATCTCTGATCACCTAAAAAAGGCAATGGTTTTATAGCTAGCTGTTTATAATTGCTACTTTGGGAGTAATGTTATTTCATAGTTGGCTATATCCTAAGTGGAAGAACTGGCATCAATTAGTTTTGAGCTCCTACCATGTGCCAAGTTCTCTGTTAAGTGGGATGTTGTGGTCCAAACAGAATGAACTCTCCACTTGGAGTAAGAAGACCAAGGCCTGATTACGGCTCTACATCTTACTTGCTGTGTACTGTATCTGAGCTAGCTGTAGAGTTATCTATGCTTCCCTTTTCTTTTCTCTAAAGCAATGGTTACTTTGTTGTGAATATCAAATGAGATGTGAAAATGTAAAATAGTCTTTTAAACATCTCTTAACTTAGAAGCATAATAAAATTACATTTGTTAAGCTATTTTTCAGTGTAATTTCAGGCTCCACAAAATCACCAGAGTGTCCCATTATCACAATCCTACCAATAATAGCAACCATAAAAAAAGGTATCAAAGGTCCTGAAGAATTATAAATTATTTTGAAACATGTCCGGTTGGTAACAAGCTTCACATTTTGGATTCCTATGAATATTTTCAGAAAGAGTGAAATTGGGATGAAATTGCCCTGTCATTGTGTATTATTTATACATTGGGTACAAATAGCAAACGAACCCCAAATATGAAACAAAGGTAATGGAATTTTCCTCCTGACACAAATCCTCTTGAAAAAAAAAATCAAAACGAGTAGTATAAAGATTTATTGAGCTGAGTTGTTAGATTAGGAACATAATTTAAAAACAGGAGGAGACATTTTATTACAAAACTCATATTTTTGTAGGTGAGAAATCAAAAGCCCAGAGAGGTTAAGTGATATGCTCAAGGTTACACAGAGAAATGACTGCATGATGGTGATCCCACTACAGATCTAACTCGTAGTCCTGTGATCTTACCACTACCTTACATTGTAGTTCTATAATAAGGCATGCCTCATTGCTTTATTATTTTAAATCACTGTTTATTGTTAGAACTCTTTTAGATTTATGGGAAAATTTGAAAGGGCATACTATGTTGAGTTTTCCTCATTATTAAGATCTTAACATCAGTTTGACGTATTTGTTAAAATTAAGTTACCAATATTGATACATTATTATTCATTGAAGTCCATACTTTGTTAAGATTTACTTAGGTTTTACCTAATATCCTTTTTTCTATTTCATGATTCTATCCAAGTTACATTATATTATATTTAGTTGCTATGTCTCCTCTTAGCTATGACAATTTGTCAGACTTCCCTTGTCTTCATTGTCCTTAGCAATTTTGAGAACTACTCATCAGATACTTTGCAGAATATCCTCAACTGAGATTTTTCTGTTGTCTTTCCCATTATTAAAGTGGAGTGATGGGTTTCAAAGATCACAGAACTAAATCTGTTTTTTTCATCACAGCATATCAAGGGGTACTTGCTATCCATCTGACTTAGCACTGTTGATGTTGACCTTAGCGTAGTAGAGGTAGTGTTTCTCAGATCTCTTCATTGTAAAGTTATTCTTTTCTTCTCTATTTTCCAAACTTTAGAAGAAAATTACTATGTATTGCCCATATTTAAGGAGGTGGTTGTGATGTTCCACTTTCTTGAGGATGGAGCATGTTCCTAATTTATTTGGAATTTTTCATGGAGGATTTATTTCTTCTCTCCCATTTTTTAAATTTATTCGATCATGTATTTTTACTGGTAAGGACATATGGGTACTTATTTTGTACTTTGTGTTATAATCCAACAGGACTTTATTTTGTTATCCAAATTGTTTCAACTTCCTAAATTTTTACTGCTACAAAATGCTCTAGGCCCAGTTTGTATATTTCTGGCTCTTGTCCTAGAATCATTTTTCCAAGAATCCCTCTAATATACAGACTGATATTAGAAACCAAGATCTCAGCACTGTGTGGGCTCTCATTGCTACTGTCATTGTTTCTAGCCCTCTTAACTGACAGAGTTGTTTATCCATCTGTTTGTGAAGTACCTTTTGCTTGCCTCCAGGTTTTGGCAAGTATGAATAAAACTGCTATGAACATTGTGTGAATGTAGTCTTTGATGCTTTTGGGTAAATGCCCAGGAGCATGATTTCTGATCATATGATAGAAGTATGTTTGGTTTTATAAAAAACTGCCAAACTCTCTTCTAGCGTGACTGTAATATTTTGCATTCTCACCAGCAGTGAATAAGAGCTCTTATTTGTTCCACCTCCTTACCAGAATTTGATACTGTTAGGTTTTGGATTTTAGTCCAGTGTAATAAATATATAGTGTTTTTTATTGTTGTTTTAGCTTGTGATGTTGAATTATGTTGAATATTTTTGCCATATGTTTACTTGACATTTGTGTATCTTCTTTGGTGGTATGTCTATTCATATATTTTGCCCATTTTTAAATTGAGTTCTGAATTTTCTTATGGTTAAATTTTAAGAGTTCTTTAGATACAAGTCCTTTATCTTATGTGAGTC